>NC_142855.1:14850984-15154015 GCF_061612785.1 Hesperophylax consimilis | reverse complement strand
CTGTGCGTCAGCATGTGAATCTTTAAATTGGAACTTATTGTACATGAATAGTTGCACTCGGAACACGAAAATGGTTTTCCTCCACTATGAGTCAACATATGACTCTTTAAATTGGAATTTCTTGTACATGAATAATTGCAGTCAGAACACGAAAATGGTTTGCCTCCATTGTGAGACAGCTTATGCCTATTCAAATTGGATCTTGATGAACATGAATAGTTGCAGTCAGGACACGATAACGTTTTTCTTCCACTTTGATGCTTCATCATCTTGCTGGACTCACATTCGTATTCGCTGTGAACATTTTTTTCAGTCAGATCTTGTGAAACTGAAATAAAAATAAACACAATTTATTTACATTCTTACCAACGATTCCACTCGGATTCATCCAATTTCTTGAAAATAAGATTTTTTATTTATATTGTACGACAAATTATTTACGCATTAAAAGTACAATCTTCTCATTCTGACACTCTTAACATCTGGGAAGATAATTATACAAAAAAAAGTCTTAAAGCTTCTCAGAGAGGAATTTAATACATGAACTGTTTCAGAAATTTTATTCAACAGCACCATTCCTCGTGTCATGCCGTGCTAGAACATCTGTTTTGTCGTATGGTATCTTGAACAAGTCATAGCGACGAATACGACTGAAATTTTCGGGCAAATATAATCCATAGTATTCCAAGAGGAATGAAGTTATAAACTATATCAAAACTAAGTATTGCGAGATTTCTAGGCTAAATCTATTTGCTGCCTCAAGTAAGTCTATATGGTGCACGAATCTCAGATAAGTTCCATGATGTAATGTAATTAGATGTAATTTTTCTTACCAGAATCAATTCTCATGGAATATTCCAGGCATTCCTTCTTAATATCCGGCAGTTCTATGTCTATATCTTTAAACGGCATTTCACTTCTACTTTCTCCTTCAATCCCTGACTCCATCTTGATGGTGACACCATCTTGAATAGGGAGGTCCATGGCGCTACTGTGAGACCATTAAAGTATGCTGTAGGTAATACTCTCAAAAATTTAGATCTGGAATAGAATTTTCAGTTAGACACTATAACGATCGCGTAATTCAAAAGAAGAACATGCGCGAAAATAGCGATGTTAAGTTAAAAATGCAGAAATATCCTTAAATTCACCAACTTCTGCTGTTTATCTAATTTCGCCAATATTGTTAGACATATTTCTTTGCAAATATTAGAAAATTTAATACATTTTTATGTCAATCGTAATTTTTACGTAGATAAAAAAATGTATACAAAAAAATATCGGTATGTCGCAGTTGTTGACAAATATTTGAAAATTCGTCGAATTTCTTTTGAATCACGTAAGCGTTAAAATGATGTATCGTTTGTCGAACATCTGCCAATATGTCTGCTGTCAGGTTTTATGAATAATTATTTGAAGTAACTTTTATTTTAATAATGTTTTAAATCGTTCTTAAATTCTGTGAACGATTTCTTAAACGTCAAATACATTTACAAAAATTAGTAATCCATCACATACTTTCCATTACTGATAAGTTCGCTCAGTAGGTAGTTATAAATGCGAAATAGCAATGTCAAAATGACATCTTACAACCTAACCTAACCTAACCTTCAAACATAACTTTGATTGAGTAAAAATGCAACATTAATGCATCTTTTACCATCTCCCACGACATAAACGGTAATTTCTTGTAGTAACAGAGCTGAAACCAAGTTCCTATTGTGCCTATTAAGCGTGCAGCGGAATTCGACAACTTTATCGTTATTCTTAAAGTACGAAAATAGTTTGTTATCTGTCAAAAAGTTGCGAAATTATGCAAAACATTAATCAACTCACGTGCAAGGCGAAATGTGATAGGAACATTACCTCAACCCATGAGAACTAGTCGAAGAGACATCATTGTTAATCAATTATTATTTGTTCAACTATTATTTGACAGTAAATTGATAGTGTTTGCCTTGTGTTTTATTCAATAATTTAAAGCATTTGGGAAAACGTCAAACGCATTTTACCATAGACAACAGACAAATATGATTGAAAGGAACAACTTTACTTATTAAAAAATTAATGAAAATCGGATATGACTATCTGAGACACTATGGCCCCGTATACCAGTTAATTCCTTCCAGTTTATTTATGATTCCCTCCCTATTACCCCTTCAGACACGGTAATAAAAAGTGGATTATACCATGAAAAATCTATATAAATAAAAATCGTATAAAAAATCTATATAAATAAAGTTCGTTTGTTCAAACTTTTTTTCAAAAGTTCTTCACTTTTTCTTTGAAATTTTGACACAACGTTTTCATATAGATGTTACCGGTGACGAGTACAATGTTTTTTTTCTTAAAACAGCGCCATTTATTGGTTGTAAAAGCAATACGCGCTTTTGTTTCTCTATCTGCACAGAGAGACTGAGCCACAGAAACTCGTGGTCGGGTACAGCTAGTATTATTATAAACATTTAAACGTAAATTCAGCAAAGCTGTGTTAAATGAGTTCCATGAAGCATTCTACTTTCATATTGAGTTTATAAATAGTTATAAATCATGGTCAATACGAAGGCGCACAACTCACGCAGCTAGGAGGCGCTAGTGTATCATGTTGCCATCAGAATGTATGGGAAATGTCATAACTCGAAGATGTTATTATTAATATACTTTCCGACTTTATGTCCGGATTAAATCTTCCCAATAGGAAAAACTAAACCCTTCCACACACTTTTCCACAAATGATCATCTAGTCAATCAACATTATGTAACTGCATTATATAAGCAAAATATATACAAAACAATACAAGAACAAAATGTCAACTCACCAGAGATCAAATGGGAAAATAATTCACCGACTCCAGATATTTTCATATCAGAGGGTTTGGCTCAGTAGAACTCCTAACAGGGCCTATAAATCCTACTGATCCCTCAACATAAATATTTAAAAAATCTTTCTTAATCCTACAATCCTACAGGCGGTTGCTGACGGTTTCACCTCTTCCTCGCACTCTTTAAATGCTGGCGTCCCACAGGGATCGGTTCTGTCTCCGACTTTGTTTTTGTTGCACATCAATGACCTTTTGACATGTGCACCGATTCATTGTTACGCGCATGACAGTACAGTTCATGATAGCTTTTTGTTTGACAAGCCCCCCCCCAAAGGGCAAACAAACTCCAACAGCTCGGAGGGCTTTGAAGCAGAGAATGGATGGTTATCTCGAGAGTATTTCCTCCTGGGGTAAAAATAATCTCGTCGAATTTAATGTTTCAAAGACCAAATCCTGTCTGATTACGTCTAAAAGGGATCGAAATGATAATCTAGTCTCCTTCAACGGAAGCAATCTTCCGAACAGGCCTTCCATTGATATGCTTGGTGTAACTATAAGTGACCAGCTCAGGTACGGGGGCTCCATCGAAGCCAGAGTAAAGTTGGCTTCTCAGAAGCTGGGCGTACTGTACAGGGCCCGCAGATACTTTAATAGTACACAACTGCTGACCCTGTACAAATCGCAAGTGCGCCCTACTGTCGAATTTGGCAGCCATCTCTGGTCCGGAGCCCCAAAATACGTGAAAAAAACCCTTGACTCTCTGCAGAAACAGGCGGTCCGTTTGATAGATTCCCCAATCTTAACAAACGGACTGCAATCTTTAGAGCACAGGCGTCAGGTAGGTATGCTGTCCTTGTTCTATCGGTATTACAATGGAAGATGCTCTGAGGAACTAGCGTCATTGATCCCTTCGGCATCGGTGCGTAGTCGTGATACACGCCAAACTCGCGCCCAACATTTGTAAACGGTTGACATTTGTCACATGAGAACGGGTCGCTTCTACGATTCATTCTTAAATTCAACAACTCGGCTGTGGAACGAACTGCCGGCCTCTGTGTTTCCTCCCTCCTACAACATAGGACTCTTCAAGACCCATGTTCACTCCTTCCTCTCCACAAAAAGACCCTCCACACAGCATCCCCAAAGATGACATAGGCCCTGAGGGAAATTATTTTCTTCAGGGCCTCCTGTGTGGAGTTAATATAAATTTTTTTTAAAAAAACATGTATTTAAAATGACTGATTTTTGCATTTTTGTATATAAATTCTTTGACAGATCTAATACGCCTAAATTTTGAATGCGAGAGCTAGGTATAATGCCAGTAGCCGAAATAACAAATGGTAATATTTTTTTAGATTTTAATATTAATATTTTTTTTTACGTGAATCTGATACGGCAGGCCACGCAGCACGAACACACCTCACTTGATGAACCCGGGCACTCCTCCTAAATCACCAAATGTAGCAAACCACTCAGGGTGACCTATGGCATAGGTGTTGACTATCCATTAAATGGTTTCCGGGGCAGCGGTACCCATACCCGCCTCCCAAATTGAAAATAACAAATATAAATTTCAAAGTTAAAATTATATTATATTAATGATGAGGGCTTAGGAATTATAATGATTACTCTTAGGTTCACAATAACTGATTTATTAATTACAACATTATTAAGACTAGCGTCTGAACTAGTCGACTTCTGGGATCAGAGAGAGCAAGCTTAAGCAAATGCACTACCTACTTATATACAGTCAGAGATGTGCTTTATTTCAAATAAATCCATTTCAAATGGAAATGCAAAATGCGTATTTTCCATTTTGCATTTTAAATGCTTTTCTAAAAACCATTCTGCATTTTGCATTTTAAGTGCTTTTCTAAAAACCATTCTGCATTTTGCATTTTAAATGCTTTTTTGCAACATTCTTCCTACTATCTCCACTCATCTTTTTTTCATAATCCCCAAATATCAGTCGGTGCTCAACCTCGCTATGAGAGATAATTTACATTTTTCAAGTTGCTCCCTGGTAGGAGCCCTGGCAATTGAGTGATACCATTACAAAAAATACCGACTCAAATACTGAACATGGGGCCATGACGCTGTAATATTAAATGTTAGATAGCGGTTTCTATGTTTTTACGTTGGCAACATTTGTCCCGCGCAAATTTTTTGTGGTTTCATAATCTGTAGTCGTGGTGTTTTTGGATTTACCATCATGTAATATATTTGTTCAACATTGATGTCCATTATTAAATGACAAGATTGTTTAAAAATTCTATAATTATTGACCTGATAAACCATTTTGCATTTTCAATGCATTTTGAAAATAGGTATTTTGCATTTTGCATTTGAAATGCTTTTCTAAAATACATTTTGCATTTTTTGGAAAAGTTTTGACCCATTTCTATTTTGCATTTCAAATGGTTTTGGGTACCCATTTTGCACATCTCTGTATACAGTAAACTTTTTCTGTCTTACTCTAACACTGCTGAAGTCATATTAGAATTTAAATAATCCCACAAAATGAATACATTTACACTTGACCAAACGAAAGTCTAGAACAATTCAATCACATACAAACTTTTTAATGAAAAACATTATAAAACTAATTCAAACCAAAATGTTTGCCAAGAGAATGTGTTAAACATGTAATAAAATTCTCTCTGACGTAGATATCTTCAATTGCAATAAAAATGAATATTACAACTATTAAATAACTTTGCATACGCAAATGACATGATTATTTTGTCTCCAAGCATTAAAGCATTGAGAAAGCTGTTAAAGATATGCAAATAATATGCCGCTGAACATAACATGGTCTACAACCCAACTAAATCTGTATTACTAGTATTGAAGTCGGGCGCAGGCTCTACAAAAGTACTACCCGTCAGCCTAAACGGCACAAAAATAACTGAAAAACCGGAGGTCAAATACTTATGGCACGTCGTAACAGCGGAGCTTAATGATAATATGAATATTGATCGAGAGAGAAGATCACTGAGCATCAGAGCAAATATGATTTCTCAACGATTTAACAAGTGTGGCCCAAAAGCAAAAAGGCAACTTTTTAACACATACTGCACGAGCCTATATACCTTGGAGCTGTGGACCAACTTCAACAAAGTATCTCTAAAAAGAATGGAAGTACAGTACAACAATTCCTACCGAATACTTTTTGGGCTGTCCTGGTACTGTAGTGCCACTGAGATGTTTGTAGAAGGGCGTGCTCCCGGATTCCGAGCACTGATGAAACAACGGATCACCAGCTTTCGAACGCGACTAGCCACGAGCGAAAACGGTCTTGTGATGGCAGCACTGCACTTCTGGCAGGGACCTATCTACAAGCGATGGAGCCAAATCCTGATGTCGTAGATTGAAAAAAATACATATATATTTTTTTAATATTTTTTCTTTTTTTTAAACAAATTTTATTTTCATTATTTTTTTGTATTATTATATTTTGTTTTCATTTATTGTGTTATATTACAATATTTTTTAAAATTAATTTATATATTCTATGTATAATATGGAGCTCGTGGGATTGCACCACCCTCACCGAGATCTGGAATAAAAATTTAAAAAAATGTATTCTCTTGTACACCAACTAAACTAAACCACATAAAATGTAATGATATACTATGTAATGACATATATTATGGAGCATCTCTTGTTATAGATATATATTTTATATGTAATATCTGTTAATTTTATAAATGTACTGTTTAATTGTATATTTACCTAATGTTTAATTGGTTTCTCAGTTTTGTAAATTGCTCATGTATAAACCGACCATATTGTAAATGTTAATTACCCTAAAATAAAATAAATAAAAATTCCCTCATTCGCATTCACACATCGTCTCTTCTGTTATTATGACTTTTGACACGGTCCGACTCAACATATTCTCTTTACACTCCTTTCTTCACTCATTCGCTCCACATTCCCAAACCATCTAAGTATCCCTTTCTTAATCTCACTCATTGCATTCTTTGCGAATCTCCACATTTTTCACGTGATCACACATGGTTTTACTACACATAGGGATCTCATGGGTCTACCTGCATTATATGGTGGTACAGTCTTGTGGGAGAGGAGACTCACTACAACGGGTTGGCTTCCTGGTGGCTGCGAAGAATTGCAATCACTTCCATTTGTCCCTTTTCTTCCGCCCAAGAGAGAGCCGTCTTCCCACCCCTGTCCTGACATGAGACATCGGCATTGTGCTGCAGAAGGACCTCCACAACATTCACGTGTCCTTTGAGAGCTGCCCATGACAAGGCTGTTCTGCCATCATCACGCTGAGAGTTGACATCAACACCGCGCTGCAGCAGGAATACCACCATCTCAGCTTGCCCATTTGCAGCCGCCTGAAGAAGAGGAGTGTCACCATCGTCATCGCGAGAATTCAAATCAGCGCCATTCAGTATCAGAGATTTGACAATCTCTAGATGTCCGTAAGCTGCTGCGACATTTAAAGCCGTCCAGCCAGCTTTACACTTCGAGTGGATGTCCGCTCCGTGCTCTAGGAGTTGGTGTACTGCCTCACGATGCCCTTTGAATGCTGCCCAGTGTAACGCGGTATTTCCTTTGTTATTCTGAGAGCTTATACTATCTATATTATGCGATAGCAGCTTACACAATATCTCAAAGTTGTCATTGAAAGCGGCAAACGATAATGCAGTATTTCCCGTGTTGTTCTTTAATCCGATGTTGGCACCGTGTTTCAATAGCATACTAATGACCTTGTGGTGCCCTTTGTCAGCGGTCAACATCAGGGCGGTGTTCCCGTTGATGTTCTTTGCGTTAATATCCGCACCGTATTGAAGCAGTATTCTGACCACCTCATGGTGGCCTTTTTGTGCAGCAATTATCAGAGGGGTTCCACCATCAATGTTTATTTTGTTGATATCCGCACCGTGTTGAAGAAGTACAGCCACTGCATCTTTGTGACCTTTTTGCGCAGCAAATATCAGTGCTGTATTACCATGGTTATTTTCACAGTTGACGTCCGCACCGTGCTCGAGTAATATATTTACTATCTCTTGATGACCTTTGAATGCAGCCAACGACAGAGCGTTGAAACCAAATTGATTTTTAGGGCTGATGTCTGCACCATGTTGGAGCAATGAACAGACAATCTCTTGATGCCCTTTGAATACAGCTTTCATAAGGGCATTAACACCTATCAAGTTTCTGTGGTGGACATCTCCACCATGTTGAAGCAGTACGTTCACCACCATCATGTGTCCGTTTTGTGAAGAAAATATGAGAGCGGTATTAGCATTGTTGTCAAAAGAGTTGAGATCCACACCGTGTTTGAGCAACACATGCACTACCTCCAGATGTCCGTTGTGTGCTGCCAATGACAGGGCAGTTAGACCATAATGGTTCCTAGAGCAGATGTCCATGCCGTGTTGGAGCAATATTCCCACCACCTCCTGGTGTCCTTTTTCTGCAGCCATTATCAGGGCGGTGTTACCATTTTTGTCTTGAGAAGTTATATATTATGAATAAATGTTGAATCTTGCAGCCTCATCCGAATGATTGTCATCATTGACCAATTGCCGAAGAAAATAAAAAGTTTTATTTTGTATATATTTAATTAGCGAGATCGTTCCAATGCTGTCATAAGTTTCTTTCGATTGATTTAGTAAATATTTTGCAATACTACTATGTCCTTTTTCTGCTGCACAGTGCAAAGGAGTTCGTTCATGTTTATCATACGACATACAAACTCCTTGTTTGGCAAATAATTTGAACAATGTATGATCATTTTTACTTGCGACCAGGTTGATTGCATTATCGCCTTGACTATCAATGGCAATCAATAAGTAAGCTCTCTCGGTGTCACTTTCCATGCCATCTAAGATCTTTTGCACAGTCCCGTAGTCATCGTCTCTCACTGCTGCCATAAATGGAGTGAGTTGTTTCCTGATCAGATCAGTTCTTGTTAAGGCCTTCTTTGCACTAGTTGACTGCTGTGTGTTTAAACAATATTCTTTAAAGAAGTAGTCATTCCTGTCGCTTTCAATGTCTAAGAAAGTAGCAAGGATAATTTTAAGTAGTGACTCGTATGAGCAACTCTCCGTGTTTTCTGTAATGTTTTTTACAATATTACGATTTCCATTCTCCAATGCTACGTTCAGTGCGGTATTCCCGGCCTTGTCTCTCGCTGCTATAAATGAGATGTAGGGTTCCTCAGATGTCCTACTGCTCGGGCCACTCAAGAGGACTGCAACGATGTGATCATTCTGTTCTTCAGCTGCTATATGCAATGGAGTTTTATATTGATCTTGGAAGAATAACTGGCGATATTCAGACCAGTATTGGTACAATGTATCGCTCGGTATTGGTGGTGATATATCAAGTTGAGTTTCAATGAACTTTCTGATTGTATAATATTCCGGCATAAGCAATATAATGCACAATTCCTTTTTAACGAGTGTGTTATTGTCTATTGTTTGTCTTCTACGTCTGATCCATTGGACGAAGAAATCTGCGCAAAAGTATTCTTCAAATGTGCGATGAATGAAAGGAAAGACGCCTCCAATATTAGCACGGATCAGCCCGAGTCCGCTTAAGTCCGTCAGTTCTTGGTTGGATATTCTAGTGTTTGTGAAGTAATCTGTGGCAAACTGTGAGTCAATAGATTTGAAAGCCATGACACAATGTTTCTCCATCATGTTCTTGACCATTTCGTTTAGAATGGTCGGCGGTAGTATTGTGTTGAGATTAGTCTTCTGCTCGAAGTATATTGATTTCTTAACTTCGATAAACTGTTTATACAAGTCAAAAAGATTGGTGATTTTGCATAAGTTCTGTGCTTGTTCTGGAGACACCACAGACTGTATTGCCTGCTGGAAGAACACTTCGGCCAGCATGCGGATCTGCAGCGGGATTCCCATGAAGCTGGTGACGTCTTCCCCCAGCACTCCTTCCACCTCCTCCCGCAGCTCTCCGGCAAACTGGCGGAGCCTCCCCTTCTCCGACTCTCCGTGCTCTGGGAGTTCCAAGGCCAGATGAGGAAGCCAGGAATTCACCATATAATCATCCTGTTCTTTTTCTGTAATTTTTTCCAATACTGCGGAAAATTGTGACAATTCATTTTCGAGCCTTTCTTGCGGGTGCGCCCTTGTGGTGACTATTATTTTACACTTTGTGTTATTTTTTAAATATTTCAAAAGATTTTCAAATATTTTTTTTTCTTTAGCAATTTCATCGAATGCATCCATCAAAATACAAACCTGCCTAGAATTATCTGATTCGAGGCAATGCTGTAAAAGACTGCGCAGATAATCATCGTTGATAGGTAAACCAGAAGCGTGAATCAAACATTTGGTAACTGATCGCAGGTTTAGTTTCGAAGGTAGTTTACCGAGGGCGGAAGTCAAGTGATTGTGCTCGATTATCAGTACCCAAGAACCTCGGATGAGCTCTGACATTCGCGACAGGCTGGTGGTTTTTCCTGTACCAGGATCGTCAGCAACGATGGTTATCTTCTTCCTCGTGTTGCTGAAGACCCCTTCCTCGATGGGTTCGCTGTAGTCCCTGTCGATAAATGGGCGTAAGCCTTCCAAAGAACCGTGGGAATATTGCCAGACCAGACAAGGGGCGCCCCCAATCTGCAGCTTTTTAAAATAATGTTTGTTGGACGATTCTTCATCTTTATTTATTTCGATATTCATTTCTCGAGACTGAATTTTAAAGTGATCTTTTAAGACAAATAATTTCTCCGCTTCCTTGGATAATTTGAAGAAGCTAATAAGTGTTAATTTATCATTCGCATCGTTAAATATAAATGTGTCTTTATTCCCGCTGTAGCGAACGAATGCATCCACGGATTTAATTATAAAACGAGAGTGGAACTTCCTGGGCATGTAGAGACCGCTATTGTAAACTTCCCTCAGGGTGAGGCCTTCTGCGCATAAATGGAGCAAATAGATTACTCTAGCTGACTCCTCCTGACACTTTTCCAGAAACAGGTCCTGTCCATCTTCCTCGGAGGTGAAGATTCTCCCCTGCGCAGCATCCGCTACCTCCAACCAGTAGTCATGGCTGAGCCGCTCTGGATCGCTGATCACCAGCAGTGGTCCATCGGCCCCGCTCCTCTCCAGTAGTGCAGCAAGCTTCGCTTTGTCCACAAGCTTGTTCACTTTGGAGTAGAGAGCATCTATTTCACAAAGCCTCGGAAGTTTGTTTGGGATTTTAACTATATATTGTGGGTCAGTTGCGAGGTTCTTCAAAATAGGTGAAATCAATTTATTAATTTTGTTTCGAATCTGGTTATCGTTGGATTTACAGTCATTTCCCAGCAATGTATTCAAGCTCAGTCTTTCTTTTCCTATGTTTATTACATCTCGTGCCAGTATTTCTTCTCTAGATTTAAGAGCCAGGTCGTTTATTGAAAATTCTGTTAAGGGTTTATATATAACGCTGAGTTTATAATCCATAAATAACTGCGATGCAATCTGTTGCGATACTATGATCACGAGCTTCTTGTAGTTGTTAGATTCTAAATTCCTTAAGAATCTTTTTAAAACACTGTAATTTTGGTTTAAGTTATCGGTTGCAGAAACGAAATCAAGAATAAGCAAATTATCGCTTGTAACATCGCTCTTATTTAAACTTTCGATGTCTACATCCTTAGCCATGCCAATTATATATTTCCAACCCAACAGCGTGTGACAGGTTTCTTTCAAATACCTTGCATCCAAAGATGAGTTTTTAATATTGTTTATGATATTATATATTCTGGCAGCTTCAAATTTATGATCATTAGTCTCAATTTGTAAAACACGTTGTTCAGAAGCTTCCAAGAATGACTCCAGCCCCAAGGTGTCCTCACAGTCCAGGATATCGGGCAAGGTGCGGAGGTAAGCCTGGCCAGCCATGTACAAGGGGGCTGACTTGATACTCCGGTTCTGTTTATCCACGGCAGCCATGATCTCTGTATGAAACCAGCGTAACAATTGTTTGGTTTGTCCAATCAACATCACCAAATCTTCCTTTGTATCGCAAGTAATAGTGTTTCTTTTGATGTCCAGTTTAAATTTAGAGAGTTCTAATTTTTCAAGTTTTTGCTGAATGAGAAAATTATCGATTTCGGTCAGTTTAATTAGTGCGTTGCTTTGAAAGAATCTCCAATTTTGCAAAAAGTTAAACTCTTCCATTGAAAACACCCCCAGATGGCAAGTGTTTCCCAGCGATGGTACAGTTCTGTATTGTAAGGTTGGTATTGCTTCTAGACACAGTCCGCTAGTATTTCCTTCAACTGGCAGCGTGTTCTGGTAGCTATCGCTTGAGTTCTCAGTAGAAATTTGCTCAGCATCCAGTTGCAAGATGTAAGAATTGCAAAACATTTCCAGCTCGTGGTAATTTTTTCGCTCAGGGTATCCCTGCGGCCAGTTCAATATGTCGTAGATCCTACTCCCATCTTTAAAAGCTTCGATAAATTTGTCTAAACTGTGGGTGTCAATGTTGCTCGTCAAGGTGGGCTCCTTCGAGTCACTGGGGAGAGCGATACGTGTGATGTGGACCTGATGTAGCCGTCCCACGTGGAAGCCTGTGGTATTCACCAGATTCGGAGCAGCAAAGAAGCTGGTGATATCCAATTGCTTTGGGTCCATGGAACGGTAATATCGTACATCGTAATCTTTGCATATCTTTATCAACATATCCTCGAACCCCGGACTGTCCAAGACTAGAGTGTGTGCGTGAATGCCTTCACCAGAGCTGGCGATCCTGCGGAAGCCACCGCCTTCTCTCTTCAGGTGTTTCGCCGTCATGGTGGTGACCCCGGCAAGCCACGCACCCAGGGAATGTCCTGTGATGGACATAACAAAGCGACTGCCATGTAGTTGATTAATTTCCAGGATGACCTTTTTGATGTCATCTGCAAAAGATACACTCGAACTCATGTGCTGTGTGTATTTGTTGCAATAGACACCTTTGCCGTCAATCCAGATAGCTCCCAACCTTTTAGGGTCCGTCCCTCTATGGGCTACGGTGACCAGCTGCTCTGAAGAGTTCCAGAACGCACAGCCAAAGTACCCGTTTGTCCAGGAGTTGTTCTGTGCCGTGGTGAGCAGTTGCCACCCTTTGGGCAGGACCAGTTTCCCCGTACAATCTGAGTACGCAAGCTTTGCGAAGGTCGCTAGCACTTGAAGATCGGGATATGGTTCCAAAGCCAGTTTACTTATGTTATCTTTAATTGGTTTGAATGTTTTGAGGGTTTCTTTCCAGTTGGATGAGCTATAAACCAGACCTATGTCCGCCTGCATGTTGAGGAGATGAGATGTAGTCACTTTAGATATTGGAGACTGAATCTGCAACATAGACAACAATAAGTTTCAAATAAGTCATTAACATACAGACAAGCAAACAAACGGTGAGCAAAATATCTAATTAATACCTCCTACCTATAATTTGTCTAAACAGGCAAGAATTGTAATCTTATCAAGATTACAAAATGGACTAATAATAATAATAATAGAATGTGTTTGAGAGTAAATTATATTTGTAAGTTTTATTATTAATCTTAAGCGTGGATTAAAATTAAATTTTAATTTTTTTTTTTTAAACATGCTTATTGATTTTCGGGATAATCGTGCTTGAAGAAAAATTCAAAAAATACCAAAAAAGGTAATAATTGACTGGGCTTAGCAAATTCCTGTTTTATCTCGGCCATTTGGCGTTTCATCTGTCTGTCAATTTGTTAGTTACATTCCGGTTCCGGTTCAAAATGGTGGTCTTATTGGATACTATTTACACCGCCAGAGTTCGCATGATCGTGGTTCCTACTACAGCACTGTTAAAATAGCACCTATAATGTAGCACCTGTAATATTGCACCTATAATATAGCACCTATAATACAGCACCTATAATATAGCACTATAATACAGCACTGTTAAAATAACACCTATAATATAGCACCTATAATATAGGTGCTATTTTAACAGTCCTGTATTATATTATAGGTGCTATTTTAACAGTGCTATATTATAGTGCTATTTTAAAAGTGCTATATATTATAGTGCTATATTATAGGTGTTGTATTATCGGTGCTAGAAACGTTCGGTTCCAAGCACAAAACTGGTTTTTATTTATTTTGTAAATAATTTTATAAGAAAGCAAAAAAGTTAATCAAGTGAAACTGTCACAGATAATCTTAGCTATAATACTGTATTTTTAAAAAGTTGTTCCCTTTACGCGTTCATACATTCCTAATGAAATTTATTTTTTTTATTAGTTTACATTTATATTTTTTATTTAGTCATTTATTTTTTTATTTGTATTCTACTCAAGCGAAACGATAGGAAAACCTTCAATTTATCTAAAGCATATTTTTGGTATTCATAATGTACACCAATTCGTTATAAAGATTAATCAAAATAGTGATTTAGCATTAAACAAAACTGAACAAAATGGGTTTTTAATAATTTTGCAATTTTTTTCAATCGAGAGAATTTCATATAATTAACGTTTCGGCATTACAAATGTATAGATATTATCTTCAAAAATAACATATATTTTTTTCGGAACTTAAAAACTTAAAAAGTTGTCAATTTGATCCACTCCCAAACAAACCCGCCCAAAATCAAAAGACAGAGATAGCACACACTTACTTGATTTCACTTGTCTTCTTACGGCGATTGGTACAATTGCTTTTCAGACAAATATTATATGAAATGTGACCGTGGAAGACTAAATAATTTATAAGTTAGGTAAGAAGGTACTTCAAAAACTACGGATTCGACACCTAATAACTTATGCGCTTCTCTAACACTTTTGTCAACGTCTGATTAACTGATAAGTGATTCAATTATCTGAACACGCCTCGTTATCAATGCGTCATTCGCTATATACAGGATTTTCCAATAAGAGGTGTTATTTTTATATTCAATCGTAAAAGATCAATGGTTTTGTTGCTTGTGTGGCACGTAGCGCCGTCTTGTTGAAAGTAAACGTTGTCCAATTCAATACCATCCAATTCCGGCCATAAAAAATCATTAATCATCTCTCGATAGCGATCCATTCACCGTAACTGTTGCTCCAGCCTCATTTTCGAAAAAGTAAGGTCCAATGACTCCGCCGGACCATAAACCGCACCAAACAGTCACACGTTGAGGATAGAAAGGCTTTTCAACAATAACTCTTGGGTTTTCAGAGCCCCAGATGCGACAATTTTGCTTGTTGACGAAGCCACCGAGGTGGAAATGGGCCTCATCACTCAAGATGATTTGCATTTGATTAACTCAAGTGAATTTTAATAATTTCAATGCGTTGTTGAAGCGTGTATCGTTCCATTTTAAATGACGTAGTTTCTACTTGTCAAATGTCAAAAAATGACAGCTTCAAAAGTAACATCTACCGAAATAGCGGGCTATACAAAATAACACCTCTTATTGGAAAACCCTTTATATTCGTTAATACGGGTGCTATAAAAATTCTTAACAAAACTTAAAGATAAGAATTAAAGAAGCTTAATTAATTCGGACCTAGGACTCCGTATGATAATGAATTCATATACGTTGATGTTTTAATTTCTTCTGTAATAAAAATTAAATTATTTATTTAGAACTAGCTGACGTGTACCCGGAGTAACTCGGGGTTAATTCTAGTGTAGGTATTATCGTAATAATTGAAAAGGCGTACTTTTTAAAAGTATTTGTTTCAAATGATCGTACCATTTCATTTATTCTATCATTCAAATCACTCTCTGAAAACTCCTGGCAATAATAAGAACAAACTTTGAAATTTTCAGCAAAATCAGTCCAGTAGTTTTTGAGTCTATAGTATAGAGGACAAACAAATATTCATTTTTATATTTATAGATTAACTAGCAGATGTGTACCCGGCGTTACTAGAGGTTATCCTTAGGAGATAGACTTATACCATGGTAGACTTTTCTATAGGCTTTTTTAAGATATACAATTCCGTAGTACATTATTTTGATGTATCTCATAAGGTTTAGCCAGAGTTAGCAATATAAGCGCCCGAAAATATTTTTTACGACTTGATTACAAAACAGCCAATTTTCTCTACTTTATATAAATATAAGTTAAATCAATTATATATATAAACCTTCCGGAAGAAATTCTCTAAATGATAGTGAAAACCCTGTCAAAATCCTTTGCGTAGTTTAGAAGAACTAGGCGCAAATACAGACAGATTTTTTTTTTCGTATAGCGCCAATATGGATAAATTGATTCTCTTATCCCATTTGTATAGCGATGCCCGGGCTTCACACAGAGTTTATCGAATTCTATTTTAGACAGCGACCTTCATCTTGTTTTGAAGGAAAAGTGTGCGAAATTTCATCCGTCTCATTTATTGTCACATAAGAATAGGTAGCTTCTACGATTCGTTCTTGTGTTCAACAGCTAGACTGTCGAATGATTTACCGGCCTCTGTGTTTCCTCTCTCCTACAACACGAGTTCGCTTCTTGCTATCCTCGAAAAGAATCTTAGAAAACCATCGCCAAAGATGACATTAAAAATATGTAAAATTAGAGGAAGAAGAAGAAATTAGTTATTATGTTGATAATGACAGCTGTTTGAAAATCGAACAGGAATTTTCCATGAATGAAATTTTAGTACGCGTGCGCGCGTCATATTTTCCACCGAAGTAGAAAATTCACGAACTAAAGGGTCGCCAACTGTTGGTTTCAGAGATAATGGTGACAAGAGAACCATTATCAGTATTGCACTACGTGTGTCGCTAATATAGTAGTAGTTAATAATAATATTCAATGCCCAGAGTTGCTAAACAAGATTCCATTAAATGTACCTGCGCGTTCAACACGCTCTTGTGTCCTGTTCAGGGTTGATCAAAGAAAAACGAACTCTAAGCAGAATTCTTGCCTGAACATACTATGCAATAATTACAATAGCGTATTATCCAAGGTTGCTATTTTCAGTTGCGAACTTACCAAATACAAGATGTCCATAAAAGAATATTTATCTGATGGTTTTTAATATTGTTTCTGTCTCTATTGTTTATATCTCTATTATGATTTGATTTATATCTACAACCTCTCTCCATGGCTATAAATGTATTGTTTTGTAAACATTTCGTTTTATATAATCTTTTGTTTTGTATAATTTTTTTAATTCATATTTCTTTCTCACAAATTTAATTTACTTATTC
The DNA here is from genome assembly GCF_061612785.1 of Hesperophylax consimilis. NCBI lineage: Eukaryota > Metazoa > Arthropoda > Insecta > Trichoptera > Limnephilidae > Hesperophylax > Hesperophylax consimilis. The sequence continues at coordinate 15,137,046 of NC_142855.1, read as the reverse complement.
CATATTATGCTGTCTCAGTAGAGGTAAAGTCAAAAGGAGGAAATCCATAATTGCTTTTATTTTAGCCATATAATACTTACATACAAACTGATTAAATGTAAACTGTCGATTTCCCGAAAATGAATAAATAAAATAAATAATATCTCCACTACTGCTTCTCGCGACGCCCGCCTTTGTTTCTACCAATAAACCAAAAGCATCAATGTCATTGCATAGGCCCGCCCGCTTTGGTAGTCAAAGGCCGTGCAATTTGGTCATATTACAGTGATAGTACAGGCAAGCAAACATGTTTATTATTTCCATAACATTTAATTATTATTTGTTTGGACTGGTATTTATTATTTACAGTTTATTATATTTTTGGACTGATATTATGTATTATTTTTAGTTCATTTTATTATTCTATGTTTGGACTGATATTTATTATTTTTGTAACACTTCGTCGTTGTAAATCTAGCCTGATATGATTAATTACTTTATATGCACGTTCGGACCATTTGTAAAACAAACAAAAAATTACTGCCAATATTTCCAATGTCGAATGAGTAGGTACAGTTTTTCCAACTATAGGGTTTTCCAATAAGAGGTGTTATTTTGAATAGCCCGCTATTTCGGTAGATATTACTTTTGAAGCTGTCATTTTTTGACATTTGACAGGTAGAAACTACGCCATTAATAAAAATGGAACGATACACGCTTCAACAACGCATTGAAATTATTAAAATTCACTTGAGTGAATCAAATGCAAGTCATTTTGAGTGATGAGGCCCATTTCCACCTCGGTGGCTTCGTCAACAAGCAAAATTGTCGCATCTGAGGCTCTGAAAACCCAAAAGTTATTGTTGAAAAGCCTCTCTATTCTCAACGTGTGACTGTTTTGTGCGGTTTATGGTCCGGCGGAGTCATTGGACCTTACTTTTTTGAAAATGAGGCTGGAGCAACAGTTACGGTAAATGGATTGCGCTATCGAGAGACGATTAATGAGTTTTTATGGCCGGAATTGGATGGTATTGATCTGGACAACGTTTACATTCAACAAGATGTCGCTACGTGCCACACAAGCAACGAAACCATTGATCTTTTACGATTGAATATCAAAATAACACCTCTTATTGGAAAACCCTGTAGTTTCTCGCCTGTAATACGATTTTCCAGACACCTTGTATATCTAAAGCAATGTTGTGTAAATAATGGTCTAGTCGACAAGTCGTACATTTTCGCTTACATAAACATACATAAAGAACGCGTGAGAGAGAGGAGGAACACCATCGATGACATACGTACGACCTCTCTCTTGGAGTCAGTTACTATATGTATTTCTTTTCATAGGTTTTTTTCCCTTTCGCTTTGGGCTCGATAATAAAATGTTTCCGATCCCTGTGCTTTTCGAACTTTTCCGGAGATTGCCGAATGGTGACTTAAGCCATCGACCGCCCTATTCACATAACCCAGGGCTGTGCCAAACATTAAAAAATAATATTAATATAATAATATTAATATTTATACTTTTTTATGTGAATACCGAACATATGTCCCAACTGCCGCTGGCAGCGGGACGACGGTATACCCACTGATTAAACTGAACGAAATGGGAAATTAAGATTAGAAATTACCTGGCAATTCATATATAGTAACCAAACACGGCTAAAGCCATTCGAGCAACGTTTAGATTCTGAATGGTGGTCTTTCATTAGGACGATATTGAATTTATATCACAAATATAGGTAAGTACTATGAATCATATCAAGAACAAGTCGTAGAAGCGACCCGTTCGTATATTTTAGCGAGTTTCCCGACTGCTTACTGGTGCCGAAGGGATCAATGACGCTAGTTCCTCGGAGCATCTTCCATTGAAATACCGGTAGAATTGTCACCAGATTAGTGTGTTCCAAAGCAATATAAAAAAACAACAACAAAAAACGTATTATTACATAAGCCATAATAGGTATATAAATTAAAATGAAAATAAGTGTTTTTTTTAACAAAATTAAATATATATATTTTTTATATCAACCTATTTATTTATTTATTCATGTTCTCCATCAAACAGTTATGCACCAATATATTGCCGAGAAGATTAGATACACATTTGAAGTCATTTGGAGTTTGCATCAATTGTTTGGTCTCCATTTTACAAAATCCACATAAACAAAATCGAAGAAATTCAAAACAAATTCCTAAAATATCTTTGTTACAAGTCATTTGTAAGATTTAATAATTATGCAGAGGCAGCTTCATACTTTAAAATTGATTCACTGAGTGTACGGAGGCATCATAAGGATGCACTATTCCTGTATAAAGTAACAATAATATTCAATGCCCAGAGTTGCTAAACAAGATTCCATTCAATGTTCTCTTGTGTCCTGTTCAGGGTTGATCAAAGCAAAACGAACTCTAAGGAGAATTCTTGCCTGAACAGACTATGCAATAATTACAATAGCGTATTATCCAAGGTTGATATGTTCAGTTGCGAACTTACCAAATACAAGATGTCCATAAAAGAATATTTCTTTGATGATTTGTGAATAATGTCTATGTCTCTATTGTTTATATCTCTAGTGTGATTTGATTTATATCTACAACCTCTCTCCTTGGCTTTGTTTTGATTCTCTCTTTTGTTTTGTGTAATTTTTTTAATTCATACACTTTTCTCGCAAATTTAATTTACTTATTCCTTATTATGCTGTCTCAGTAGAGGAAAAGTCATAAGGAGGAAATCCATAATTGGTTTTATTTTGGCTATATAATACTTATGTACAAACTGATTAAATATAAACTGTCGATTTCCCGAAAATTAATAAATAAATGTAGTAGAAAAGGTCATGAGGGCACTTTTACTCTTTTGTGACATAAGTCAAAAGAAATTTGCTAAACTGTGTGTAAGTGACGTTAAATGTCAAAGGCCAATGCAGAATTGTAATGTAATTAAGATGTTCCGATAGGCAGAGAAGTCCTCTAGATCTCCCACGAGAAATATCCTGTTAAAAGCTTGATGACAATCCATTTCCTGATAAAATATGAGTCCATTCAGACTATATTAGAACACGTGTTAATAAATGTGCGATTTTCCTTATATAACGAAGAAATGCGTCAATATTAATATTTTTATAACACATTTGTCAATTGATTCGTTAAAGGCCTGTAGTCCTGTTTTTAACAGGAATATGAATGATTTGAACAGATTTTTAATAAATTAGCAAAATTTTATATCAGTAAGTTTACTTCGTGTAAACTTTTTAGAGACATATAAGTTAATTATCTAGAAAAGTAGATGATAAATTTTGTAAATAATATTTGTCGAAAACGGTTCAATGATAACTAAATTACTATTAAACACACCTTTAAAATGGAAATAAACCTCTATGGTTACAAAATATATTTAAGTTCGCAATCTCACCAATGAAGAAACTGGTTCTTGTGCTTGGTCAGAGAGTTACACTAGTCAATAATAGAATACCATTATGCCATAGGTAAGTATATATATAATAGGAACAATTGAAACTTCTGGATTATCTATATGTTAATAAGAAATGATATTGTAAGTCTTCTAGTGGGATATTTAATTTGAAATTTATAAAACGCATATTTTTTTTTTGTATTCGCTCAATGTTATTAATGCGAATTTTGTAAGAGGGAGACCAAACTACTGAGTTGTATTCAATTATTCTTCTAACTAGAGATATGTATAACAGTTTACTGGCTTGTATGGAGTTAAAGTTTTTGGTTTTTTTTATGTTGTATTGATATCTTTTTGATAGGTTTTCATAACTTTATAACACTGTTTATAAGTGTGTTGAATTGTTATTTTGATGAGTTATCCGGTTACCGTCGAAAACTACCCTTTTAGATAATGTATGTGCCAACCCTGTTCCGTCCCTCTCTCCTAATGCTTCTTTAAACCTACATTTGTGGGTGTTCGCCCTTGCAAAATACGCTAGCCGGCTAAATCGATAGGTACAACGAACATAAATAAACCGTTAATATCGCTAAAACCGCGTTAAAAAACATTAAAACAGTGACTATTTATCGAAAAAATGAAATAAAAATGGACAAACAATCATTTTAAAGCGTACTTTGTTCGTAAAACATTGAAATGTCGCAGTTTTTAGCTGCGTTTTTCAATCTGGAAGTGAAAATATTGCGTTTTTGCTTTTAGTGTTACGAAATCATGTCGTGATAGCGTCAAACATCGATATATGGCGTAGTTTGTAACGCAATTGAAGTCATTTTTATGGTGTTTCGATAATATTGACAAGTTTTTAACGACTTGTGATTTTGTGATTTTAAGTGATGGTTGTTTATGATTAATTGGTCCCACAAACAACAAATTACGAATTTACAGTAAGTTGATAAGATAACAAATATTAGTCGACAAAAAGAGGAAGCTTCAAGCCAAAAATGTGTATATTCTTGGTACACCTTATATTGTAGGTAATAGGCATTAAAATCGCTTGACAAACGGAGTCTAGAAACGTTCGATTTCAAGCAAAAAACTGGTTTTTATTTATTTCGTAAATAATTTTATAAGAAAGCAAAAAAGTTAATCAAGTGAAACTATCACAGATAATCTTAGCTATAATACTGTATTTTTTTAAGTTGTTTCCTTTACGCGTTCATACATTTCTATTGAAAAAATATTTTTTGTAGTAGTTTGCATTTATATTTTTTATTGAGTAATTTATTTTTTATTTGTAATCTACTCAAGCGAAACGATAGGAAAACCTTCAATTTACCTAAAGCATATTTTTTGGTATTCATAATGTACACCGATTCGTTATAAAGAATAATCAAAATAGTCATTTAGCAGCTTCGCCTTAATAAATAGGTACTTACTGTGTTTACTGTTTGGTGTTTCGTTTAAATTTATTAATATTTTCTTCTTCAATTAAGTGTATTATCTATTTTGAACATTGCAAATAACACGATAGTCGTCTCTCACGAAAAATCCGTGGTTCAACTCGCGAAAATTTCATCCTGTTTATACGCAGCAGGTTCCATGATAACTCTTCAAAATGACAATTCAACACACCTTTAAAATGTGATATAAAGCCATTAAAAGTGATGAAACAAAAACTAGATTAAATAGTTACATATGTAACCTATTTAACTTAGTTTTTGTTTCATCACTTTTTATAACTTTATAACACTTTTTATAGGTGTGTTGAATTGTAATTTTGATTAGTTATCCGATTACCGTTATTGGTTATCAACCGGCTGAGCCTCTCGCCCGAACAGTCCAATAACTACTTATTTATATGTGTTAAGTTGAAAAAAACAAACATCAAAAACGTTACCGGAGATCAAAATATCATTTTCATTTTTTACTCCAAATAATGTCAAGAATCACTGGTTAAAAGTAAGTCAAATAGGTTCCTAAACCCGTGTTATGTAATGTGAAGTTTATGACGAATAAGTAAGTCTAAAGTAATGGTGTTTGAAAGAGAGAGTACGAAAACAGTGTGCAATATAGCTGTGAATGAGGAATACTTGGAGCAGGTGGATGAGTTTGTGTATTTAGGAAGTATGTTCTAGAGAGATGGGAAGGTTGACAGAGATATTGAAACAAGGGGAAATGCAGGTAACTCCATTAATGAAGGACTGAACGAAGTTGGAGCTAACTAAACATTGTCCAAAAAAGCGAAGCTAGCTGTCCACAATGGAGTGCTGGTACCTACCCTGGTGTACGGAAGTGAGGCATGGAACTGGCAGAGAAAGGATGAAAGTAGATTGAATGCTGTAGAAATGAGATCCCTTATGCGTGTGCGTGATTAAACATTGTACCTACGACAGTATTACGAATGTTTTGTTATTTAATGTACTAGCTGTACGCCCCGCGTTTCTGTGACTCAGTCTGTCGGTGAAGATAGAGAAACAATAGCGCTTGTTGCTTTTATGTCCAACAGATGAAGAAGTTTTTCAAAAAGTTATGTTTACCTGTCTCAGGTGATATCTTTATAATAAAGGTATAAGATATAAAAACACGCGCGTATTCGAATGCAACATTGTGTCAAAATTTCAAAGCAATCTGTGAAGAACTTCCGGAGATTTCAGATTATTAACAAACTAACATTAACATTTTTATTTATACAGGGTGTATCGGCACTAACCCGACAAACTTTAACCAGCTATTCCTTAGCACATTTGGAGTAAAAAATGTTATGGGCACTTTGCTGTCCGGTAGCATTTTTTTTTCAATTAAAAACAAAAATATTTAAAATTTCCACACTACATCACTGTCATTGGCATTGCGTTTCGTGTTCAACAGCTGTTATAAGCAAGTATGTCGAAAAGCGTCTTCGCTCTTTCGCACACACTAAATAATAATAGTTAAAAATGAGACGAATGGTGCCGTGCCATTTCGTTGTGATTGTAAGTGTGCGCCAATATAGGTACACACGTGCATTATTCAACGGAATTCGAATAAAATATTTGCCAGATGGGTTTTCAAACTTTGACAAAGGATAAAACAGTGGTGACATGTGGTGAAAATATGAATAATAAATTTTTTATTTAAAAAAAACGTTACCGGACAGCAAAGTGCACATAAGATTTTTTACTCCAAATATGCTAAGGAATAGCTGGTTAAAGTTTGTCGGGTACGTGCCGATACACCCTGTATAGAAGGGTTTGTGCTTTATTTTGTTCCTCGGGTAAAATTTTGTGTTTTGAGTTTCTTCAACTAGTCGATATATGTTTTTTTTTTTTTTTAATAAATCTATTCGAATTTCTTGGAAGCGGAAATTAACCCACTTCCCGAGATCCGATCGAGCTGAAACTCATCGGATAGACTCATTGTTGATGACAATGCATTCTATCAACTTTTAGTGGCAATCACGTACACTCACGCGGACACATACGGATTTCTCTGAAATCGGGCGATATTACAGCAGTTGGTATACGAAATAAATGTCTGTCCTATCCGATCGGCATTTGGCGAGTTTTCGACTCCATTTCATGGGTAGGAAGGATAGAATGCATTGTCGTCGACGACGAGTCTATCTGACAAGTTTCAGCTCAAAGTGAAATTCGAATAGATGTGTTTTAAAAAAACATGAAAGTTACTTACGACATCAGAAAAACTATATTTGGATATATTTGACTTGTGACAACATAATGTGTTTTGGTTATATTTGACTTGTGACAATATGGTGTGTTTTGGATATATTTGATTTGCGTCAATATGGCGTGTTTTGGATATATTTGACTTGTGACAACATGGTATGTTTTGGATATCTTTGACTTGTGACAACATAGTGTGTTATGGATATCTTTGAAGTATTACAACATGATGTGTTATGGATATCTTTGACCTGTCTAAACACGGTATGTTTTGGATATCTTTGACAGGTCACAACAGTATTTGTTTTGCATATATTTGACTCGTCACAACATGGTGTGTTATGGATATGTTTTGGATATCTTTGACAGGTCACAACGGGGGTTTTTTTGGATATATTTGACTCGTCACAGCATCGTGTGTTTTGGATAACTTTGACTTGTGAAAACATCTTGTGTTTTAGATAAATTTGACATGTAACAACATCACATGCTACGATTTGTCTATAACCTGTCACAGCATATAGGCATCCTTTTCTGTCAACAGATGAGCTCATTAGAGAAGCTGCCCCGCACCATGTTGCGTTCTCCCTCGCACGAGTCCATGGCAACGGACCTTTCCCTTTTGTCAGTGTCCTCTCTATCCATTGGGCGTCATCTAACATGCAAAGTAAGCCAAACAACATAAATTATATAACATATACATAAGTTTTTGTGCATTTAAAGTCTTATTTATGAATTATCTGTAGTGTAAGTAACAACTTATCTAGGTTTTTTGTGGCTTGTTTATTTATGTGAATACCGTACAGGAGTCCTAACTGCTCCCTCCTAACTGGGGCCAATGAGACTATGGCATCCCGAATAGGGGTACGTTGTAAGGCTAAAGGATACGGGAGGGACATCGCTATTCAGAGCTGGTACAATGTTTCGATTCTGAATGATGATCCTTCACCGGGATGATACTGAGAGTATCTAATACGCTAATATGCCGGGAGTAAAGAGTGACAACGTCACACATCTATGACTGATTTGCATCCATGAAAACCGCATGTAAACAATAACAGAAAATGAAAGTTTTTACATTTCTTCATTACCATTTGCAAAAAATATAAAAATAGCACTTGGTTTCAACTTAATTACTACAAGAACAATTATTTATGTTGAAGAAAAGATGCATTCACCCTTCATTTCTAGCCACAAACAGCATATTCCATTATAGCCTCTGAAAGACAGATGACCGGGCCGTCAATATATTACATATAAGTAGGTATTTTTATCTTTTTTTCTATAATGCGTAGATATGTGATATGTTCGTCATTGAAAAGATAAATAATTATTCTTCATAGTTTGTATCAAATATTTATAAATTATTACATGGATAAAATTTTAAAAAATTGTCAAAGTTCATGATTACGAATTTTGGCATTTTTTTCACTAAAGTTAAAACATTATTTTATTGTATAAACGTTATAAAAAGTGAAGTAACAGTTTTATTACTTATTTCCTACACAAAAGGAATATGTTTTATAAATACTGAATTATTTCAAAATTAATGACGTTCAGAGTCAAAATGTCCTGGTAAGTTTTTTTGTTAGCATTTTCATGTTTGATATCAAAAATGTATTTTTTAGAAAGATCAATGTTTTTTTCAAATGCAAATATTTCAAAGATAATTTAATCTAGTACACATTTGAAATACACAGAAAACATTGCAAACTGAACAAATGTGTTGTACCTAAGTACTGTTTTTTTAAGAGCCTTTGAATTCGAAAACTTTACGGTTTATGTTTGTATCTACTACCATTATTATAATCACTTCCCGAACTTTTTCATTTAAATAAATCATTTTTTTAATTTAAATTTAAGTTGTTTTAGAAAATTTGAAAAATTGTTGACATTATAGTTCGATTCGTATAACATACACTAATCGGGAATGCCATAGTTGGCATGTTGGCTCTGGTTTTTTAAATGCTCCAATCTAGAAGGCTTTTTTACATTCACTCCACAATTTTAAGGAAAATATTTTCGCTCAGAAAATAACAAAAACAAATCATTCAAGTTGCTCTTTTTTAATTACAGACCCCTGTGGACCTGGTACAGAGAGGACCAAGTCCAAATCCCGAGATAAAAATAAATAAGTGAGTACTTTTTGTCGAGGAATATGTTGAGAAATGTTTATATTTGTTCTAAGAGAGTCGGTCATTTGATAATGGTGCTGTCAACCATTTTTTTTCGTTAATATGATATTAATACTAATGTAAATTGGCGCTTACTAATTGCAAATTAGCATTACTTTCAAAAATTTGACAGTTACTTATGAAAATTGGCAACAGGCTTTGTAAAATTGATACTTACTCATATTAAATTGACACTTACTAATGTAAAATTGACATTTAACATTTACCAATGTGCAATTGTTAATTAAAAATGTAAACTTGTCACTTACTAATGTAATTACTTACTAATGTAAAATCGACGCTTTCCGTGGTAAAATTGGCACTTACTAATGAAATTTGACACTTAACAAAGTATAATTGACATTTACTAATGAAAAGTTGACACTTTCCTGAGTAAAATGACAATTACTAACTTAAAATTAACACTCGCAAATGTGAAACGCTACCTCACTTGATCACATGCTTTCCAATGTAAAATATGCCTCTTCCGATGTAAAAGTGACACTGATTTAATGTAAAACAAACACATCGAAAACCCTTGACTCTGTGCAAAAACGGGCGGTCCGTTTGATAGATTCCCCAATCTTAACAAACGGACTGCAATCTTTAGAGCACAGGCGTCAGGTAGGTATGCTGTCCTTGTTCTATCGGTATTACAATGGAAGATGCTCTGAGGAACTAGCGTCATTGATCCCTTCGGCACCGGTGCGTAGTCGGGATACACGCCAAACGCGCGCCCAACATTTGTACACGGTTGACATTTGTCACATGAGAACGGGTCGCTTCTACGATTCGTTCTTAAGTTCAACAGCTCAGCTGTGGAACGAACAGCCGGCCTCTGTGTTTCCTCCCTCCTACAACATGGGACTCTTCAAGACCCATGTTCACTCCTTCCTCTCCACAAAAAGACCCTCCACACAGAATCCCCAAAGTTGACATAGGCCCTGAGGGAAATTATTTTCTTCAGGGCCTCCTGTGTGGAGTTAATATAAAAAACATATATAATATCTACACTGTTAAAAAAAATTGTCACTTTTTTCCTAAATTTGACTGTAAAGCGAATTTATTGAAAATTGGTTCTTAATTACGTAAAATTGGTTCTTACTAATGTAAAATTGGTTCTTACTAATGTAAAATTGACACTTACTAAAGTAATTTGGCAGTTACCGATATATAATTGGCACTTACTAATTATTATGTTTGTTGTGTTCGTATTTGCGTTTGATGCAGACGGCCGAGCGACGTGCCCCTGGACCTGGACTCCGCGGCGGAGCTGCTGCGAGGCTGCGCCCTGTTGTGCTCAGCCTTAGGGCTACGTAGGTCCCTCAGCACGGGGGACGTGCCCCGCGCGCTGTCGCCCCCACCAACAGCCAGATGGTAACCGTTTTATAATAATATTCCAGCGTAGAGGGATAACAATTGTTGGATCTAGATTAAAACTTATGCTGTGTTCAGACTTGATCTATTTTATAGGAATCTATGGTCAATTTATAAAACGAATGTTGACGTTCATTCATATTTGGGTTTCTATTCACGGATCGTAGAATAGATCGTGTGATCTAGGCTTTAAAAAAAATAACGAAAGAAATACAATTCGTTGTTTAAATCATTTTTTGGTAAAAAATATAACATTACTCTATCAGGTAACTCCATTAATGGAGAACTGGACACAGTTGGCGCTAACAAAAAACTATCCACAGAAACGAAGCTAGCAGTCCACAATAGAGTGCTGGTACCTACCCTAAGTGAGGCACGGAACTGCCAGAGAAAGGATGAAACTAGACTGAATGCTGTAGAAATGAGATCTCTGAGGCGTATGTGTGGTGAAACCATGTATGATCGTGTGATAAATTTGAAGATAAATCGTAATGAGTAAGATTAAGAAAAGGACGCTCAGATACTTTGGGCATGTAAGGAGAATATATGACGCAAATGTGAATGGTGGCAGAGATCGGGGACTCCCGAGGAAGACATGGCACGATCAAGTGAATCAGATACTTGAGTCGGGCCATGTCAGGAGTCAGGAATAGAGATCCTGGATTCAATTCCCAGTTGAGACCATTATCTTTTTTGTTTTATGTGTCTTGTTCTTTTTCATGTTTCGTTTCGATTTATAATTATTATCTTTATATTCAATGATTTGATTTATTTACTAGCCACTGTACCTAAAGCATCGATGACACGGAGCTAGTTTACGAGCTGCTAGTCGACGAATCTACAAGCTAGCGAGTAAGCGAGTTAGCGAGTGTCGATGACACACAAAACTTTCCACTCGCTCAGTAGCAGGGGCATTTAACTAAGCTTTGGCCATGAAACTCATTTGAAACCGCCACGCCCACCTCAAAATTCTTATAGAAAACGAATAATATGGCTAAAAGCTCAGATCTCATTGGTGAGAACAGAAGGATTGGTTTGATCTCTCTCGCTCTCTACCATAATGACTCGTGTAACAGAAAGAGATGACGGAATTATGCCGTTTGACAGTTTTCAAATCATTCAAACAAAATGACAGTGGTTTATTTATACACGCGGGTTGTCATTTGCTGCCGAAATACTATCATTTCCGTCGAAAATATTGCGTGTTAAAGTTGTTCGTGATAAAAATACAATATAAGCCAGTATAGTGTTAGCGAGTTATAAACATATTATATTCAACCTACCTACGTAAGTTCAAGTTTAAAGTGAATTAACAGTTTTAGGTTATTCGTTCGGTTTTTTGAACAATGCTTGATACTTGACATATGTCTTCCTCCACAACGTATAAATGTTATTTATTATATCGATAAACTTATTCATGTTATTGATTAGTGTTATCCTGTTTTATCTTATTGTTTTGGTGAAATTAAAGATTTTTAAACATATGTAACCATGAGTTCATGAGGCTGAAAAATGTCGGAATTTTTCGTCGTACTGTCGGACAATCATGTTTTGGAAATTTTCTTCAGTGTTTTTGCAAATTTCTTGTCATTTTGGGTTTCTTCTTCTCAGATTAACAAGTTTCATCTTAAGGAAATGCACTGTAAAAGTTTATTTTCTTAGTCAGATGAACCTTGCCCTTGGAAAACATTTCGACATTTTTCTGCTTCAAGGACATTTTTATTTTTATAATAGTTTTTTTGGGCTAGTGAGTGAATAGAGTAGGCTGAGAGCAATTATGTTGTCTATGGTCGTATATTTTTTTAAATGGCCTTGAGTTTCCTCTACCTTGTCTACTGCTCTGCTCCGCACGGTAGGTACTGCTTGTATATCTGTGGTTAAGTACTGTATAATTCTGTTGGATACAAAAAGCCGGAAGATATCGATCTAGAGAGTGGTATATTTATGCTCAGTAGCGAACTAGCTAGCGAGTTGGAATCACGTGTTATTTTGCGTGACGTGTTGTTTGCATTCTATCGTTTATTTTTTTAAGTTGAAAAATGTAACACGCGTGATATTACAGAGTTTCTCAACATCTACGAACAATACCCTATTTTATGGAATATAAAAGACAAAGAGTATTGTAACACAAAAGTAAAGGATGAAATTTTCAAATACCTCTTAATTAAACTTAACGAAAAACAACTAACTGTCGGTATGGATGTGAAGCAACTGAAGACAAAAATGAAATGAATAAAAGACGTATACAGACAAGAAATAAATAAAATTGAAAAATCCATGTTTTCGTTGTAAATCCTTCTTGATAGCATAAGCTAAGATAACTACTGCCGCGCGAACTACTTCCGTTGACATTTTTTGCTGACTGCCAAAACGCAAAGATACTCGCAACTAGTTACTAGCAGCGATGATGACACACGGCTAGTTAACTAGCTTGTAAGCCAACACGCCAGCGAATGGCGAGTAAATTAGCCCGTCTTTCTATTTTACTCGCTGCTTTTTTACAATCGGATAGTCAACTAGCAGATTGTAAAACAGCCGATGACACGGGGCTAGTTTACAAGCTGCTAGCGAACTCGCTGGCTTGTAGCTTGTAAACTAGCCCCGTGTCATCGATGCTTTAGAAGGGTGTACAATATGTAAAGTTAATTTCGATATACGGTTTGTTTTATTGTTCTTGATGATTGTGATGAAGTGGAAATTAACCGACTCTCCGACATCCAAACGAGCTGAAACTAGGCATATCGACTCGTTGTCGATGACAATGCATTCTATCAACGGAACATTTTTGTAGATTGTACAATCTTACCAGATATAGTATGTAATCTCTAAATAGTATAAAATAAAGTCGCTGTCTGCATTTGTCAGTTTGTGCGCTTAGTTCTTCTAAACTATTCAACGGATTTTGATAGGGTTTTCATTATCATTTAGAGAATTTCTTCCGGAAGGTTTACATATATAATACATGCATATTATACTTATAGAAAGTAGAGAAAAGTCAATGTTTTGTAATCAAGTCGTAAAAAAATATTTTCAGGCGCTTACATTGCTAACGCTGGCTAAACCTTATGAGATACAGCAAAATAATGTTCTACGGAATTGTATATCTTGAAAAGGCCTACAGAAAAGTCCACGATGGGATATATCTATCTCATAAGGATAACCCCTAGCAAAGCCGGGAACACGTCAGCTAGTCAACTATATAAGCTAGTTATTATTAAGAGGAAGCTACAAGCCAAAAATGTTTATATTCTTGGTATACCATTGTTGGTAATAGGCTTCAACGGAGTCTAGAAACGTTCAATTTCAAACATAAAACTGGTTTTTATTTATTATGTAAATAATTTTATAAGAAAGCAAAAAAAAATAATCAAGTGAAACTGTCACAAATAATCTTAGCTATAATACTGTATTTTTTAATTTGTTTCCTTTACGCGTTCATACATTTCTATAGATTTTTTTTTTTTTTTGTGGTTTTTATTTATATTTTTTATTGAGTAATTTATTATTTTATTTCTACTTAACTCAAGCGAAACGATAGGAAAACCTTCAATTTATCTAAAGCATATTTTTTAGTATTCATAATGTACACTAATTCGTTATAAAAATTAATCAAAATACAGGGTTTTCCAATAAGAGGTGTTATTTTGAATAGCCCGCTATTTCGGTAGATGTTACTTTTGAAGCTGTCATTTTTTGACATTTGACAAGTAGAAACTACGCCATTAATAAAAATGGAACGATACACGCTTCAACAACGCATTGAAATTATTAAAATTCACTTGAGTGAATCAAATGCAAATCATCTTGAGTGATGAGGCCTATTTCAACCTCGGTGGCTTCGTCAACAAGCAAAATTGTCGCATCTGGGGCTCGGAAAACCCAAGAGTTATTGTTGAAAAGCCTCTCTATCCTCAACGTGTGACTGTTTGGTGCGGTTTATGGTCCGGCGGAGTCATTGGACCTTACTTTTTGGAAAGAATTTTTTTTTGTATGTTAACTCCACACAAGAGGCCCTGAAGAAAATAATTTCCCTCAGGGCCTATGTCATCTTTGGGGATGCTGTGTGGAGGGTCTTTTTGTGGAGAGGAAGGAGTGAACATGGGTCTTGAAGAGTCCCATGTTGTAGGAGGGAGGAAACACAGAGGCCGGCAGTTCGTTCCACAGCCGAGCTGTTGAACTTAAGAACGAATCGTAGAAGCGACCCGTTCTCATGTGACAAATGTCAACCGTGTACAAATGTTGGGCGCGCGTTTGGCGTGTATCCCGACTACGCACCGGTGCCGAAGGGATCAATGACGCTAGTTCCTCAGAGCATCTTCCATTGTAATACCGATAGAACAAGGACAGCATACCTACCCGACGCCTGTGCTCTAAAGATTGCAGTCCGCTTGTTAAGATTGGGGAATCTATCAAACGGACCGCCCGTTTCTGCACAGAGTCAAGGGTTTGACTGATGAAGCTGAAGCAACAGTTACGGTGAATGGATTGCGCTATCGAGAGATAATTAATGATTTTTATGGCCGGAATTGGATGGTATTGATCTGGACAACGTTTACTTTCAACAAGACGGCGCTACGTGCCACACAAGCAACGAAACCATTGATCTTTTACTATTGAATATCAAAATAACACCTCTTATTGGAAAACCCTGTAGTTATTTAGCATTAAGCTTCTCCTTAATTTTTAATAGTTATTTTTAATATTGGCGCGCTCCCTCTATCATTCAAATTTACAAATCTGAATTTCAAACCATCTTCTTCTTCTTTTCACATTGGGTACGGGAAGGCTATAATGAGTGTTGTGTTGTGTGTGCAGTGGGGGCTCGGAGGCCCGTCTGAGCTGGGCGGGCGGCGGGGGCGCCTGGCTAGCGGGGGCGGCCTCCCGTTCCTGCAGCACCTGGGTGGCCGTGGGGGACTCGCGCCTGCCCTCTCCGCACCGCCCCGCGCCCCCTGACCTGCTGCAGCCGCTTCCGCAGAAGGTCACCCACACCTACTACTCGCCTGTCACAGAGGTAAGTCATTTTACCTTGTATTAACAGTATTTCAATCGAAGGTGCTCTGAGGAACTTTTGTCATGAAAGACACCTAACATTTCTATATATTCTGTTATTTAATATGTTATAGGGATGAAAAAATTCACAGTGTATCTATAAATGCAACTAAAGCATTTGTCGACAGATTTTTGCTCTATTTCAACGAGCCGTGTTTTATTAAATATTTTCACCATTTTCGCTTGAGGCGATGTCATACGTAGTAATGCAAAATCATGTGTTTTTGGTTTGAAAATTTGGTCGCCTAGATATGTTTCAGATGCTTTAATTAAATACTGCGAGTAGAATACATCTTGGCCTTTGAAATAATCGAGTATTTTTTAGATAAGTCTTTTTATAAACCCAGAAAAAAATAATGTATAGGCCTATGAAAACTGCTTTAAAGTTCAAAATCTCCTACTTACGAACCCATTTTTATTTATGATTTTATTGTATAATGTGGCAAATTAAGTTATTTATAAAATGATCGGAAAAAAATTAAATATTTATGCCTGAACATCAACAAAATAAAATAAAGGGCACTTTTTGGCCATGTTTTTTTCCTGCATAAATTAAAACAGGCGGATGGTGTTAAGCGGGAATTTAAACCTTATCGCCATTTACGTAAGGGTTGTTATTGATAGAGGCTCAATTTGAAATATTACACGACGTAGTGCATCGCCTTAATTATTATCGTTTTTAATATAAGCGTTTTTCCTTTAAAATTCGTATTCACATATCTATCTCCCTTTCAATTTGTATGGATATTTAGCGACTAATTATTGCTTATAATAATTTGTTATTCTTTGTGCTATGCATAAAAAACCTTGTCTTATAAACATTAGTTTCTCCTTTAAAAAAAATTTAATTCTATATTTCTTAATATAATTCTTTAACATCCAAATTTTTTTATGCTTCCGATTTTGTTGTCCGGGTTAAATCTTCCCCATAGGAAAAACTAAACCCTTCCACACACTTTTCCACAAATGATCATCTAGTCAATCAACATTATGTAAGTGCATTATATAAGCAAAATAAATACAAAACAATACAAGAACAATACGTCAACTCACAAGAGATCAAATGGGAAAATAATTCACCGACTCCAGATATTTTCATATCAGAGGGTTCGGCTCGGTAGAACTTCTAACAGGGCCTATAAATCCTACTGATCCCTCAACATAAATATTTAAAAAATCTTTTGTTATCCTACATGTATTCAAAATGACCGACATTTGCATCTTTATATATAATTTTTTGAAAGATCTAATACGCCTAAATTTTTAATTAGAGAGCTTATACTGGTACTATCATTACGGGAGTCTGTAACTATTGATTTTTGATACCATTCGGTTTTGTTCCTTTTATTTGCTCCTTTGTGCGTTGTTCCGTCTAACGTTGGGGCAACCAATGATTTGAATTTTATTTTGTTTTTAGACCCGCCAAGTGTATATCCGAAGGCGCCTTATGACCACCTACAAGGCCCTGGAAAGAATGTCGCACAGTGAATTTAACCTCGACCGACTGGAGGTAAGAAATAGATAAAGATTTACCTAATAGATATTTATTTATTTTATATATATATAAATTACAAACAATACATAACAAAATGAACCTTTGTCTGTCCAACTGGGAAGGATTCCCGTTTCAGGACAGCCAAATTGTGTATTTATTACATAATATTCTTACAATGGAATGGCGATGCTGTCAAAACAAATTTTGGGAACATTGTTGATTGCATTCGAAGTGACAGGATGGTTTCTTTATCCTTGAAAGAATCGCAAAGATGTAATTTATTACCAGGCTCAATTTGGATAACATTAGTAATTGCATTCAGAACAGATGAATGGTTTCTTTCGGGACATCACAAGTCTGAGATTCTTTCCAGGGCATTTTGGAGAACATTTACAATTGTATAGTTAGAATTTGCACATTTATAAATCAGTATAAGATATATGCATCCTATAGTACTTTTTTTAGAATTTCTTAGGTGATAGAAATTACACATTACTAGACCAGCGTAAAGCCGTTGTCCCGGTAAGACGGAGATCATGGGTTCAATTCCCAGTTTAGACCATTATCTGTTTATTTTCTTGTTCTGTTTCAATGATATATTACATTGATCAGTATACCCTTCAAAAATTAAATAAATGTTGCTTTATAGCAAACTTTTAAATGCAATGAGAAAAAGCTTGGTGATCTCTCTTTTTTAGATCTGTTGACCCGAGTTGTTTTAAAAAAATGTCATCTATAAAATGTGTCTTATAGGTGTCACGCGGTGCCGCGCTTACTCTGCGCGATGTGGAGAGAGAGCGCGGGCGTCCCCTATCCAAATACGAGCGTAACATGATGATCTTCGACTGGCTGCACACCCTGGAGGAAGGAGCCGGACAGGGGCCGGAGCTGGATGGAGTCTGCGAGCGGTAGGCCCCCTGGGCCTCACTTAACCCTGGTTCCAAGCCCCACGTTGGGCGCCAATTTGCATCTTAAACATCTCTTACTAACATGACTCTATGCCTCATTTAGACCTAGTGTTAGGCCTTGTTTGGTCATCATTCTAGGCCCCAAGCTGGGTGCCAATTTATGTACTCCCAAATTAAATCTTACTAACATGGGGGTGACTCATACTATGCCTCATTTGGCCCTAGTTTTGACAACATTCTAGGCCCCAAGTTCAGTCTTTTAGCATTGATTCTAGGTCTGATATGTTCGTAGTTCAAGGCGCTGAGTTAGGCGCAAATTTATACTTTGCCCAAATTGCTTCTTACATTTTTCACTCTTTTAGCATTGGTTCTAGGCTTCATTTGACCCTAGTTCTAGGCCTGTTTTTACCCTAGTTCTACACCTCATTGGACCTTAGTTCTAGGCCGCCAATTTATAGGTACTTTGCTGACTTTTTGCCTAAGTTTAATCTTACATCTCATTTGGCCCTAGTACTATTTATAGTTCGACCAAAAGCAAGAGACCTTGCCGGTGGGCAACTGTGGCGTGGCGAGCAACCAACGAACGCTACCGAACTACTAACAAACAAACAACATCCTTTCTGCACACCTTAATTTGACCTTAATTAATAACTTAATTCTGTGGCTTTGCCTAAATCACGTTTTCAATAACATCTCTCAGATATTCATTCAATTCAGAATACATGTTAAAATCTGTGTGTTTTTTATGTTTGTTATAACTGCACTGAATACATAAATCGATATAAGTGTATTGGAGAGGCGTGTCCAAATTGTAAGCTCAATTTTTTCTCGCTTCTCGTGAAATTGATTTTTTTTAAAGTTTTGCCTGTCTAATGACTTTTTATCATTAGACAGTTTTCTCGAAAGAACTCGTCTAAATTGACGGTATCACCTTTCAATTCGGTATAGATTGAACATTTATTAGCAGTGTAGAAAATGATCAAGTTTACATAGTAAAATTGATTTTAAATTATGCTTGACACAATAAAATATCCCGGTTACTCTAGCGATGAGTCGTTTACGAGCGAGCCGCACAGTTGAACTAGCTCTTTTTTATCAGGAGATGTTTTAGCCGTATACCGCCATCAAAATTTTCTAAGTATTAATTGTTATTACATACTCAGAGACATCTGGCGTCCGACTTCTGTACTTGGACATATATACCTACACATACTAACTACCTAGCTGGGAGCCGTAGAAGGGGAGTCGTAGAGAGGGAGTCGTATCGGGCGAACACAGTATTCTCATTGCTTCAGCACTTCGAACTCACGGTTCCCGTTCAATTGAGCAGTCGTTCAATTGAGTCGACTCTTTGAGCCGGTACCATGGCTCCCGCTCTTAAGAAAATGAGTCATGACTCATCGCCATCGCCGGTAGTGTAAATTTTATACAATTTACAAACAGTAAGTTTGTAAGTTTGCATGCTAAAATTTATTGAAGGTAGGCTATATTCAACCAAACATCTAGTTTACATACTAAAATGGATTTCAATTTAGACATCAAGTTAACAAACTAAAATTGATTTCAATTTAGACATTATGTTAATACACTAAAATTAATTTCAATTTGGACATCAAGTTAATACACTAAAATTTATTTCAATTTAGACATCAAGTTTACCCACCAAACATTTTGCAAGTTTAGCTGCATTCAATAAGACATCAAGTTTAGTGCACTGAGTTTAATTGATTTACTTTTATGATTGTATTAAACACCTCAAGGCGGTTTTTCACAAAAACAGCGCTATACAAATCATCAAAATATTATTATTCAGTTTACACACTAGACTTGATTTCAATTGACCTTTCGAGACAACGTTAAGTTTACATATTGAAATTGTTGTCAAATTGGCCTAATCAGAACATCAAGTTAAGTTTATTAATAACCCACTAAAATTGTTTTCAATTGAGCTTTACTAAGCAAAATTTTAAGTTTACATGTTGAAATTAATTTAATTTTGGGCCTTATTCAACAAATAATCAATTTTATATACTGAAATTCAATTAGTTTAGGCTTTATTTTACTAATCATCAAGCTTATATACTGAAATTCAATTAATTTAGGTTTTATTCAACTAATCATCAAGTTTATACACTGAAATTCATTTAATTTAGGCTTTATGCTACAAAACAACATGTTTCCGTTTTGAAATTGACTTAATTTAGACTTTGTTCAACAAATCATCAGATTTACATAGGTAGGTACTCAATGATTTATTTAGGCTTTATTAACATCAAGTTTACTGAATTAAATTGAGATTTGAACAAAACGTCAAGTTTACATAATGAAATTCATTTAATTTAGGCTTTGTTCAACAAATCATAAGGTTTGCATAGGTACTCATTGATTTATTTAGGCTTTATTAACATCAAGTTTGCTGAAATTAATCAAAATAAGGCTTTAATGAACAAACATCAAGTTTACAAAATAAAATTAATTTAATTTAGGCTTTGTTCAAGAAATCATAAGGTTTGCATAAGTACTCAATGATTTATTAACATCAAGTATACTGAAATTAATTAAATTGAGGCTTTAATGAACCAAAGATCAAATTTACTTACGGAAATTTATTTATTTATTTTTTGGCTAAAATAAATAAGACCTCAAATTGTAATATTTTATTATTGAAGACAATATTGTTGATTTTTAAACGAAAATTTGACAATGAAAAATCAGAAAAGGATACGGTCACATCTAGGACGTGAACCAAGGACACTCGTCTAAGAATCGCTAATATTGTCTTAAATAATTAGAAAAAATAATTGTTCAACAGCAAAAAAAATACTAAAATTGATTTATCATCAAGTTTACATTTTGAAATAAATTTAATTAAGACTTTAATAAACAAACCGTTAAGTTTACATATTGAAATTGATTTAATTTAGGCTTTATTAAATGAAACATCAAGTTTACATACTAAAATTGACCAACATAAAACACACCCAAGAAGCTTGCTCAAATATTGAAAAATGTTCCCAAAAAACAATATTTTTTTAAATCCATCCTTTTTGTAACTTTGTATGTATTTTCCAGGAGGCACAAAGTGGCATCCAAAGTAGTAACATTCGTCCAAATTATGTATCCTAAACACATTAGTTTTTTAGAAAACATTTTTTTATTATTATTAATTAAAATGATTGGCCTCATTTCTACTATGAGCTATTAAATATTGAAAAATCTTTTTATGTAAAAAAAAAGTAAATACATCATACTGTTTTTTTTATTTTTTTTTTATTTTATATTTATCAATTATTCAATAAGAAAAAAAGTGTGTGAAAATTCGGGATAAGATTCGAAAAATGGGGATTTTATTTATAAAATAGGATAGCGCTTTTCATCAAGTTCTTATTATAATTATTGTAAATAAAAAATTTAAAAATAACGTAGTTAAATTTTAAAAAGTGTTATACTTGTAATATGATATAATGAATATGTATTGATTTTTCTTGCAATTATCTCAATGTGACGTCATTTCAATTTAATGAAGACAAATAACTTTGTATACATCGATGTTTAAATTACCTGGCTATTCAGTATTGGTCAGCAAACACGGGCAAACATGTGCGTTCATTTCAAGGAACGTTTTAATTCTCAAACGAAAATCTGATACTGAAAAATAAACTGTCGCGTCTAGGACTTGAACCATGAGCCTTCGCTTGCCGGGGCACTTCTTAACTAACTGACTCAACAGAAAAATCATAAAAAGATACGGTCACATCTAAGACTCGAACCCAGGACCCTTGTCTTGCCGGGACACCGCTCTACCAACTGACCTAACTGGACTCAATATTCGGAACTGCCAACATAATCTTCATTTTCTTAACGCACATCATTATTGTATGTATGATCGCAAGATTAATCTCAAACTAAATGATCTACAGACATGTCTTAGACATAGACATATGAATATTAGTAGACCTGCCCTAAGTGATTAAAAGCGTATTATCCCCACTCCCCATACCGGTTCCATTGGAGCCGGCTGTGCTCGCGTATGGCCTCAAGTGAATTTTGAAAACGTGACGTCATCATTCTTGTGCGAACTATGGTCGAGGCATCATCGGTTCATTTTACGAAATAACACGGCAAAATGTTGACTTGTGATATGAAAACTTGTAAAAATAGATGTGAAAAAGAGAATAAACCCAATTGTCGTATTACATTCCATATATAAGCATTATTTTACTTTATTTTAAGCATATTCACATCGTATTATATGGATCAGTTGTAGAAACATGTCTGGACGCGAAACACAAAGCTGGTTGGTTACTGGGAAGTAAATTATGAACATTTATAAAAGTGTCTTAACTAAATACTTAAACGAAATATTCGACTCTGAAAATAGAACCGAATTTTTTTGTCGAATTTGGACTTCGCAAATTTGTTCATAACGTGGCGAGTAATTTGCGCTCCCATGTAAAAATGTCTATTCATTCAAAAGCAGATTTTACTTTTAAGAAGTAAATGGTGATATTATAATGCGAGATGCCTATTTACTGTCAGATTGATTTATTGACGAATCACAGTCAGCTTCACCCCCTTCGTTCTTCAACAGTTGATTTTACCCCTCGCCATTATCTTCTCGTCTATTAATTCCTATGTCTGTGACTGTATCATACTTCGAATAAGAACTACAAACATAATCTTCATTTTCTTAACGCACATCTTTATTGTATGTATGATCGCAAGATTCATCTCGAAAAAAATGCTCTACAGATAGTGTCTTAGATAATTATCCTATTTTCATTTTAATGTGCGACATCTATTTACGTGAAAAACCTCAAATTATAATATTTTTGCTAGTCGAGAGTCTTGCCTCTCTACCACGGAGTACGTCAATACGTTGGTACAAAGTTATTTTTGTTTTTATTAAAATATATTTATTGATTTCACCGTGGTGTAGCATGTTTTTGAGTTTATTTTTAGTAGAGTGCTGGTTTTCAAATTTGAATGGCAAGAATTCAATCATTTAACCACGGCTTATAAAAAACATTTTAGATAAAATTCACTAGTAATTTCATAAATTTAGAATAGAAATTATTAATAATTATTAATCTATTTTATTTGAAGAATTTAATATATTATATATAAAAAATTCAAAAATGAGATTGACTCAAATGGATGAAGGCCTAAAATATGGAATATTTCTTACACGGATTTCTGTTAGTATTTTAAAACAAAATTGAACGGTTTTATGCACGGTGTCCGGAAACCCATAGTACAAGCGGTAATCTAAATCAAAAAGTGAAAAAAAAAACTTTTTTTTGCGTGGTAAAAAGGGTCAAACTTTTCGAAGTCTAAGACTTCATCTGGTATTTATCCCAAATTTAAAAAAAATCCAATTTCGGACTTGATTTATTGGAAAAAGCTCAATTTAAAAAAGTTATTAAAAAAATGTGATTTTGATTCTTCAGTTTTCCGCTTATACTACGAATTTCTGAACACCATGTAGGTAAAGGCATAAAATTAAATTACTATTTTATTAGAAAAATAAGTTTTTATGTGCTTTTTAAAACAATCATTGTAATATAAAAAAATATCATAAAAATTCTTACCATGTATTTTTTTAAACCTCAATCCCATAATTATATACGGTTATCTAGTTACGGGATTGCAATATGTATAATTTTTTTTACTCCATAATAAATTATATATTTTATCTGGTAAAAACAAATCTTATAAACTATGGTGACAATAACTTAGTTTACAAATTCAAAAAAATACACGCATAGAAATAATAACAACTTTCATAGATTTATAAAAAAACAACTGCTTTTAGAGAATGGTTACTAGTTTGAGGTTAGAATAATTAAAACAATATGATTTTCTGTACAGATTTGGCCTAAAAATAACAGTTTACAGGGTATTCCAATAAGAGGTGTTATTTTGATATTCAAAGAAACTTTTCCCGTAAAAATTCAATGGTTTCGTTGCTTGTGTGGCACGTAGCGCCGTCTTGTTGAAAGTAAACGTTGTCCAGATCAATACTATCCAATTCCGGCCATAAAAAATCATTAATCATCTCTCGATAGCGCAATCCATTCACCGTAACTGTTGCTCCAGCCTCATTTTCGAAAAAGTAAGGTCCAATGACTCCGCCGGACCATAAACCGCACCAAACAGTCACACGTTGAGGAAAGAGAGGCTTATCAATAATAACTCGTGGATTTTCCGAGCCCCAGATGCGACAATTTTGCTTGTTGACGAAGCCACCGAGGTGGAAATGGGCCTCATCACTCAAGATGATTTACATTTGATTCACTCAAGTGAATTTTTATAATTTCAATGCGTTGTTGAAGCGTGTATCATTCCATTTCTATTAATGGCGTAGTTTCTACTTGTCAAATGTCAAAAAATGACAGCTTCAAAAGTAACATCTACCGAAATAGCGGGCTATTCAAAATAACACCTCTTATTGGAAAACCCTGTACTAACGATACTTATTATTATTATCCTTGTATAACTGGTACCTACTTATTATGTAAACTGTATGTAAAATAATATGTACTAGGTGTATATTTTTTTTAACTTCTGTCACTCTTAAATCAGTTAAGTAGAAAAACCTTTTTTTTCATAATCTCCCGATTGTCCGGTGCTAGCACTACACGGGGAACGATGAGTATTGCTGATTTATTAAAATCCGTTTAAATACAGGATTGCAGGCCGTTTCCGAATATTTTTTGTACTTTCCTAACATCGGAACACGTGTTCATACACCTGCGTTTGCCTTAATAATATACAATGACGAAATGAGTAAATAATCGTATTTTTATGATACATTGTGATTATATTAAAAGTTTATTAGGAAAACTATCGATTCATTTGTTATGGGCCTGCAGTCCCGTTTTTAACCGGATAACGAATAATTTTTTGTATCAGACGTAATTGTGACACACAAGACTGTAGATAGGGCCGGTGATCCCAATCTGTGGAGGCGTAAGATGTCGTCCTTCAGTGGCGTGGAGGGGTAGAACGGGGCCGTCTCTGAAGCCGCTGTAGAGCTGGTCCGATAGCTTGTCGCTTGTTCTTGAGCTGATTCCGAGTCTGGTCCGAAGGGGTAGGCAAGTCCGTGGTCCAGGGTGAGGCGGGGGTCAGAGTGAAAGAAGGCGAGTAGAAGCAGAAGTCGGAGCGAGGTAGAGGGCAGAGCAGAGAGAGAGGTGTAGAGCTGGTGGTGGTTGCTGGCTAACTGACGTTTTGAGGGCCTGTTGCCCGTTTTATAGCCGCCAGCGGGCGCGCGACGCGCACACGGGCCCACTTTCTCTTTGATTCCTGGAATCCGTGAGCCGTATTTGCAACGCTATCGCGGCGCCCCGCCGGGACGTCTACCGCCGCTCGGCCGGTAGTTTCGCACGATCCTCAGAACCGTGCCCGTGGGACGTAATGACGGCGTACCACCGGTCATTTGTGACGCTATGACGGCGCATGGCGCACGGCACGGCTTCCCACTACGTTTTGGCACGGTTCTAACAATCGTGCCCGAATTAAAATATGAATATGATTTTACCAGCTCTCACAATACTTCTCTGCCCGTATACCTCTAGCCAAGCTCCGACGTTTCGTTTATTGTAACAATTTTACATTTTACATAACAATTTTACATTTTTCGGCAGTATATTTTACTTTAATAACAGGGCAAATAGCAAATTAATAATATGGGGCGACAATAATAACAGGGCAAATAGCAAATTAATAATATGGGGCGTCGGCTGATATTGGAGCAGTACGTCCGTTACATTTTTAAAATATTTATTAATAAATCAGCAAACATTTTATATCAGTACTCCGTGTACTACGGAATTTCATGGCTGGCATGATGGCATTTTGAAAGGCTGAAAAATAAAAATTGGGAGGGAAAGGCGACGGTGAAGAGGAAGGTCGGGAACAGAGATGTGCAAAATTACCCAAAACCATTTGAAATGCAAAATGGAAATGGGTCAAAACTTTTCCATTTGAAAATGCAAAATGGGTTTTAGAAAAGCATTTCAAATGCAAAATGCAAAATACCTATTTTCAAAATGCAATGAAAATGCAAAATGGTTTCTCAGGTCAAACAATTAAAATAATTATATAATTTTTAAACAATTTTGTCATTTAATAATGGACATCAATGTAGAACAAACATGTTACATGATGGTAAATCAAAAAATGCCACGACTACGGATTATGAAACCGCAAAAAATTTGCGCGGGATAAATGTTGCCAACGTAAAAACATAGAAACTGCTATCTAACATTTAATATTACAGCGTCATGGCCCCATGTTCAGTATTTGAATCAGTATTTTTTGTAACGGTATCACTCAATTGCCAGGGCTCCTACCAGGGAGCAACTTGACAAATGTAAATTATCTCTCATAGCGAGGTTGAGGACCGACTGATATTTGGGGCTTATGAAAAAAAGATGAGTGGAGATAGTAGGAAGAATGTTGCAAAAAAGCATTTAAAATGGAAAATGCATTGAGAAAAGCATTTAAAATGCAAAATGCAAAATGGTTTTTAGAAAAGCATTTAAAATGCAAAATGGAAAATACCCATTTTGCATTTTCCATTTCCATTTGAAATGGATTTATTTGAAATATAGCACATCTCTGGTCAGGAAGTACCTGACTATTAAGATCTGGTAACCTAACAGGTGTATTGTGTAATGCTGTTAAAACAATGTAAGATTCTTATTAGATTATTTATTTATTTTTCATTAAAATCCCCAAATTAAATAACAATAATAAAAACCCGCTGCCGCGGTTTGAAAATTTCGACGGTTCTTTTTGATAATAACAGAGGGCACCACTTCCGTCTACAAAAATCCTGAACTGTACAGTCATTAACAAATTAATACTATCAGATTCTTAAATTTCTCTGAAATTCCATTCAAAAAATTTATAAGTACCTATGTATTCAACGAAATTATGTAAAATAACTTAAATGTTTTTTTAAGTTTTCCGTACTTTTTAAAATATTGTAATATTTCTAGCCGACTTTGTACAAAATGTTCCTTTTTTATTGTTATTAGTTTAAGTTTCTTGTAAATTGCAACGAATGTTATAATATAATCACGCTTCTTTAACTGTTGTGTTTCATTCGTTTTTCATTCTTTCGTCCCAGTTCAAGACGAGACAATACCCTAAAATAAAGCCAGAATTTTAACGACGTAAGTGAAGCAGCTGTGCACAAAAATATGAGACGCGCGGACCTAGTGTATTGGACAAACCTATGTTTAAATTTGCTCTATCAAATCTCCAAAATAAAACGACAAATGATGAAGTCGTGTAAAAACAATAGTCGACGCATGGTCGACGCGCGGCCCGGCGTAATGACGGACCTACGGTTGACTTTGCCCTAGCAGGCCTAGAAAATCGATCTTTCCGTGGAATTTATTTGAATTATTTCTGATAAACGTCTTACTAAAATCTCAAATGTTTCTAGAGAAACTTGTTAAACAAAATGTTAAAGAGAAATATGTTAAATATAATTCGGAATGCAGGGCTTAAAGAAATTGTACTGAAATGCTTCTCAGTAGGTATATTTACTTGTTGAATGAATATGCGAATTGCCATGGTGCGCAATAAGGACGAAGGAAATTCGACTACCAAATATACTTCTTTAATAAAAATAATAGTATATACCACATAATCGGTCAGTGGTTGAGTGGGCATAGTGCTTGGGTCTCACCCGAGCGTCGCGTGTTCGATTCCTCGGCTGGCTAAGTCCTCCATCACAACACAAGCAACATTTTCGGCTTTCTGTGGTGGTAGTAGGAGATTTTCAAACATTGTTGGGTTATTCGTAACCCGGGAATGTTTGTCTTTCTTTTTAAAAAAATAAAAATAAAAAAAAAATCAGGTAGAAATGCTAAGAACTTTTTTCCATAGGAAAGCTCATAGCTCAGAAATGCACAAAATAATTTGCAAGGCAGATAGAAATATTACATCTTTAAATTTATGCGATGAGAATGCCAACATTTTTATAAATCCCAACCAGGAATTATTAGATTACTGGTCAAATAAAATTTTACACGCAAAACACTTCAATTATCTCAAACAAACGTATGTTGACAAATTTTCGTCAAACAAATGGTTGAGTATTGGAGAGTTGAGCGCAGAAATAGAAGGATTTATGCTTGCCATTCAGGATAGAGTCATTAATACTAAAAATTATAGGAAGCATATAATCAAAGATACAAATCAAATTGATGATTTATGAAGAAAATGTTTGGCTTTTCCGGAAACTATAGAACATATTATATCGGGATGTTCTATATTAGCACCATCCTAGTATACATTTAGGCACAATCAAGTTTTAAAAATAATTCACCAAAGTTTGATAATAAAACATAACTTGATTGACTGCCGTAATATAATACCATATTATGAATACGAACCAAATTAATTTTTAGAAAACGAATTTTATAAAATATATTATGATAAAACTATACTAACAGACCGAACGATTAGTCATAATAGACCCAAAAAGATGCAAAAGTCGGTCATTTTGAATACATGTAGGATAACGAAAGATTTTTTAAATATTTATGTTGAGGGATCAGTAGGATTTATAGGCCCTGTTAGAAGTTCTACCGAGCCGAACCCTCTGATATGAAAATATCTGGAGTCGGTGAATTATTTTAAGGTGAGTTGACGTGTTGTTGTTCTTGTATTGTTTTGTATTTATTTTGCTTATATAATGCACTTGCATAATGTTCATTGACTAGATAATCATTTGTGGAAAAGTGTGTGGAAGGGTTTAGTTTTTCCTATGGGGAAGATTTAACCCAGACATAAAATCAGAAGTTAATAGTATAAATCTTCTGAAACAAGATTATAGATGTACAGTTAAAACTTTCAATAAAAATAATATTTGGATGATTTGTAAAGCGCCTTTTTTGTGCAAAATCACCTCAAAGACGCTGTACAAGTATATAATATATTTCTATGTTATTACTAACTATATATGCAAATAATATACAGTACCAACCTTGATTTCAACTTTGATTTATGTGTAGTATATTTTAATTGTTGCTGTACGAAAGAAATAACATAAACTAAATAAAGTAACAATTATTTATAATAAAAAAATACCAAATAATTATCAGTGTTGAAGGTAGGTACAAACAAATTCATTGCCATTTAAAAACAACACCAATCAACCATAAAAATATCAACAGACTGTCGGCCATTTTGTGTTTTTCCGATTACTTAACGTCAGAGTTCATTTTACAGACATTTAAAAATCATCTTTCGGTAATCGTTGATTAAAGGTTACTTTAGCGTGCACAAATATTCATGAGCTGGCGTGCGTATAGAGTTTGGATTGTTTGACGCAAGCTGCAATGAAAAGGCACTTGGTAACAAATTTTATTATTTTACTTGAACATCGTACAAGTACATATTATTTATTTTGAAATCGTTTGGACTTTTTACACACCGTCTCCATTTTGAATATTTGCACTAATTTCATAAACACTGTTATTTGAACGATGAAGTTTGACGTTTTGTTTAGCAACTAGAAATACTAGAAATAGGAAAAGTGAAGCAATAACTAGAATACAACATTAAAATGACTCATTGTTATAATTTATAGCAGGATTATTTCAGTTCGGTGATGAAATGATCTCTTCGAGAAGGGAGGCTAAGTCTCCCGATAAGAAATCCTGGCAAGCCTTGGAGGGAAAGAAAACATACAATGTTTGCGTCACTTGCATGAAGAAAGGGAAATTCAAAGTTGTAAACGAGACCAACCATTATTATGGCAAAGCGGAGGTTTATTCCGACATGTTGGCTTACTGCTACTCCTTGCAAGTAAGTTCCAATGATTTTGAGGTTATTTTTTTATTGTTTTTGTGAAGTTTGGACGTGATCAGCGGATGGCGGGAGAAAATAGTGCAAATTACGCGATTGTGAGTCGTAGAAGATGTTGGGGACATCGCAAGAAGAAGAAATGGTACGATTTAATCAAATAATAGTCAAATCGGGCCATAAAATGATAAATAAAAATGGCTAAGTATTGCCCTGATGAAATGTTGATAGAAATGGCTTCTCCACCTTCTTCTTCTCCATCTCCTTGCCTTTCTATTGCCGTGCATCTTTGGTAACTTACTTTTTATATCGTAGACCGCAATCCATCACCGCGTAAATCATATTTAACCACTTTTCGAGAGAGGCAAAAAACTGGGGATGAATTTACCCAAACGAAAGACAATTGAGATGTCTTGAATACATCCTATATTAATCCAACCGATGTAGGTTTATTACCTCCATCAAATGGCATTGCTGGATGACTTGGTGATGGATTGCCATCAACGATATGCACAAATTGGTGACCGGATAAATCATCACATCTTTAAAAAGTTATATAAAGTCATGGAAAGTGATGAAATAAAAACTTTATTAACTGGGTTAAGTAGGTTAGGTTAGGTTTAAAAAAAAAAATTTCATCGTTTATAATGACTATATCACTTTTTAAAAGTGTGTTGAATTGTCACTGTGTTGAGTTATCATGGAACCGCACAAATTATTTTTCTTCGTTTCGTTTCACTAACGAAGAATTCTACAAATAACTAGACAGCTTGCCATAAGCAACTGAAGCTGACAGTCACGTAGCTGATGCCCAAAGTTACTATGCAATAAGTATACAAATAACTACTCGCGCAATCACAACATACACCCATTACGAAAAATTACTACATTTAGACATCTTTCATGATTCCTTTCTAACATACAAAACTAACTTATTAAATTTCTTAGCATGAAATATTTCAAAAATATTTTCACATCATTTTTCAAAGCTCCTATGTATTAACAGTCAATTACAATTCGTGAGCTTATTATAATTCTTGTTTTCAATTCATTTATTATTATCTATCCACACACTTCCTTCCTTTTATAACAATCTCAGGCGAAATTACGTAATGATATTTTATGGACATACGTAATAGGTACTATAACTATGTAATAACTAAAAATATCTAACTGTATCTTATTGTACTGTGTATGTCTTAACAAATAAATAAATAAATAAACTAAAATTACCATTTTATAACCAGTTAGTTAATATTGAAATTGTGGTAGTTGTTTTTTTTTTACGTTACCCCACACAGGAGGCCCAATAATTTCCCACAGGGCCTATGTCATCTTTGGGGATGCTGTGTGGAGGGTGTTTTTAATGAAAGGAAGGAGAGAAAGTTCTGGGAAGGATAAAAGTATGAGGGGCGGGTAGGAATCTAGGGTTCAGTATGTCCAGGAGTGATGGACGTATAAATTTATCCCTCCCGCTATGCCGCAAGGTGATGGGTCGAGAGACCAGTTGGAGAGGTCAAAGGGTCTCTTCAAACCAGCCTCTCCCGATCTGGCACTCCACGCAGTTGGTGGGTTGGTGGGCAGGCGCATCCTGCACAATACACCTCACCGATGAACCCGGGCAGCCCTGCTAAGTCATCAAACATAGCGAACTACTCGGGGTGACGTATGCAGAGGTGTTGGTTATCCAATAAATGGTTCCCGGGGCAGCGGTACCAGGACTGTCTGGAGCCAGTGCGACTATGGTACTCCCAATCGGAGCGTGTTGTGAGGCTAAAACTTTATTAACTCTACGCGACCTCTCCTGGAATATGCTTTCCAAATATGGAGTCCTTACTTCGCAAAGGATATAAATCTGTTAGAGAGAGTACAGAGACAAAATACCAAGAGCTCTGAAAGATCTACGATACCAAGATAGACTCAAGGAACTAAGATTACCAACCTTACAAGAAAGAAGAGAAAGGGGTGACTTGATGGAGACTTTTATCTGGACATTACAGTTGCCCTAGCATCCAACAAATCTTCACTACTAATAAAAATATAAATCTCCGTGGACACTATTACCAAAACGCCTTTTGCATCTAATCCTAGAAAACACTTCCTTGCAAATAGAGTAGTGGATGCTTGGAACAAACTCCCACAACATGTCATCCATGCAACAAATATAAATCAATTCAAAGCTCTATTGGATTCACATTTGGAGAGAAGAAAGGACTTAGTTCAAACTTAAAACAACTCAATTACTGGCAAACTTGTTGTCAAATCAGATATGAGCGCATCAGCAGAATGCTGCCTGCTCTGCACATAATAATAATAATAATAAAGGTAGTGGGGAGGGAAAACGTTTTAATTCTGAATGGTGTTCTTGCGCCAGGGCGTTACTGAGAGTATCTTCCACTCTGCAATGTGCCGCAAATATACTATATATTATTTTAAACGAGTAATTTTTGAAATAACTCAAATTAATCAAATAAAATTTACTTGGGCTCGCCAGGAAATAAACCAGCGACCTCCGCTTTGCTAGTCGAGAGCTTTACTCCTCAACCATGGAGGCTGGAGATAGTAAAAGATGCATTAAAGTTCTATTTTCTTTCAATCAAAGTTTTTAATTTCCTACCTTTTGACGCCATGTTAGTATGATGTGACTTACTAACACATTGTCGTTGGGACACGGTCTTTGCCATTTTTCGCGGACTGTCGGTCAACTGCGGGACACGGCAAATGCCGTTTTTGTCGACTGTCGGTTTTTGGCGGGAAACGGCATTATACGGGTTTGTTATCAGCGTGAAATACTATGATTCATAAGTGGAATGGGCTCTTCAATTAGGCGAGGCAACCGCAAAAGGCTCTTTTTTGACAAGAAGCAATTAAACATATAAGTTATTGAGTGTGCGCCTTCGACCTTAGGCGACACTGTTTAATTTACGCTATCAGATTTCACACATCCAGTGATTGTAAAATTGCGGGCATGGCAAATATATATTATTATTTATTATATAACTATATGATATAAATAAACATGTTATCTTTTACTTGGAATTTTCAAATATTGAATATTGAATGCTATTTACTGAATTAATATCAATTTTATATTCAGCTTTGAAATGTGGTGAAATTATGATGTAATCAAAGCAATTATAATTTATTTTTGATGATTTCATATATATATGATTTCTTTGAAAATTTCAATTGAAAATATTATTTGGTTTAGAAATTGTGTCAATTTTAGGAAAGCGATATATTTATGCGCTAATCGCGAAAAACACCCGCTATAGACTAGAGTCTATTGTTTGAAGTGCCCGACTACAATGTGCTAACATGGCGTTAGTAAGTCACATCATACTTCTTAAACGTTATATTTCTACAAAAATATACACACTTTTTTCCCACAAACTACACATCTGCCTTGATGATGGACATTGCAAGGCTGTCTGAAACATTGGCTAAAGGAGGAGGTAATGCAACCCAACACAACATAATATCCTGTGATTAGATGGTTTGCATTTTGTAATATATAATATATAGTGGAGACTTAAGGAGGATTCTGATGACGGCAGTACAATAGTAATTAGTGTAATGTTGCAATATGACAGGTCACAACGGATGGAGAAGCCACGGACAAGGTGTTTTACATCTGCGACAAGTGTATCATGAGATTGCGTGCCGCTACTGACTTCAGGAAGCAGATCGAACTGTCGCAGAAGAAGTATCATAAAATACATCGTAAGTATGACTTTTGCTATTTATTAGCGATGCAACGGATATCCCGTTACTGTCCGTCCAGATTCGGAGAGTAATTTAATATCTTAGCGAAGCCTGATAGTAAATAGATAAAAGAAATTAAAACAATCTTGGTCCGTGCTTCAAGACGGGTCCTGTGAGTGCCCAAAACAAAAGCGCCAACGGGACGCGTCCCGTCCGAGAGCATGCCGCTAACGACAGACACCCGCGACGCACTAGACGCCGGGGTGTTCACTATCCGTTGCATCTCTTTCGCAATTCAATATCCGTTATCTCTACTATTTATGATTTTATTTCAACTAGCTGTGGCTCAATCGGTCTGCGTAGATAGAGAAACAAAGAATTGCTTTTGCGTCCGACAGATTGCGCTATTTAAAAAGCATGTTGTTACCTGTCACGTGTGACATCTATATAATATAGGTACATAAAAACACACGCGTATTCGAATGCAACGTTGTGTCGAAATTTCAAAGCAATCGGTAAAGATATTTCAGAGATATATGATTTTGAACAAACGAACATTTACATTTTTATTTATATAGATAGATGTTACTTTTTTATAAAGAAATATTCCCCCATAAGCTATTATCAAATATTGTCACCTAATTCTTAACCCGGGAATGTTTGTCTTAGTTAGAATAAATTAAATTGGTGACCATGTACGTTAAATGAATGTTTGGGTTATTTACACCAGGTGAGTTCTCACTTCGCAACAATCCTGGAGCCAAGAAGCCGCACCTGATCTCCGACTCAGACAGCGAGGAGGCAGAGGATCCCGATGAAGTCCTGGAGCATGGGGAGATATCCGAGGACCTCGACTCCACTGAAAAGATTACCATCGACAGCAATACCAGGTACTTAACCACTCAGAACATTAGAACGTCAAAAGACGTAAATATGATAATAGCGGTCAAGACATTTGAACGTCTTTTCACGTAAACGCGCGAGATTTTACAAAAATCGATTAGATTCCATCACTAGTATACGGATTGCCATGATTTAAAAAACAGAGTATCGATAATGAATAACGCTACGCGTCTGTATTCAAGAATATCTATGGAACGTAGAGGTGCATTATCTAAGTCGATTGGATCTGTCATCTTGTTCGTTCATAATTTATTGCGTTTCTAAATAATTTATTAAAAATATTTTAGTTTGGACGGTTAATATTTTGAGGTGACTAATAGTTTTTAATTATATTTCTTCAATATATAAAGTGTTATTTCTTTATGATACTCAGAAAAAAGTACATTTTTCACAGCTTTGAAATAATGGTCAGCGATTTTTACATATTTTTGACGTTTTCAGAAAATGTATATTTAGAAACGCAAATATTTACGTATAACAAAACAATACGATAGTGAATTTCATAATTTTTCCAAAACATTTTTTAGAATGAGGCTACGTTTCCCAAAACGTGAGTTATGAAGCTTTTAGTAAAACTCGTAAATAACACAAAAATTATCACGTTCTGACAGTTCTCAAAGGGACACATAATAAATAAAATTCTATGTCTGAGAGGTTAACTATTTTTTAATGATTATTTTAATGAAGCCTGCTCTACGAAGCTAGCGGCATTGATCACCAGTGCACATGCGTGAAACTCGACGTATATGAGTGGAACAGTTGATGTTGGTTTCTTGAGAACGGGCCGCTTCTTCGACTCGTTTTTGTGTAAGACCTCTCGTAATGGAACTAGTTACCGGCATCTGTTTTTCTTCCTTCGTATGATCCGAACCTCTTCAAGACCCGCATTAATACATCCCTTCCTACAGCCCCTACCTTAACCCGCTTCACAACGCTGCCCAACCGGGTGGCGACATAGATCTCCTGCATTCACACTGTGCAGACAGGGGCGCTCTTATAAGGTGTCACATAATTTTGCCCAACCTGCTATGTAAATATATAGAAATGTACATAAATAAAAATGTTCGTTTGTTCAAAATCTTAAATTCGAATACGCGTGTATTTTTATATTCCTATATACAGGAATCTATATAAATATAATATCTCTGTTCCCGACCTTCCTCTTCACCGTCGCCTTTCCCTCCCAATTTTTATTTTTCAGCCTTTCAAAATGCCATCATGCCAGCCATGAAATTCCGTAGTACACGGAGTACTGATATAAAATGTTTGCTGATTTATTAATAAATATTTTAAAAATTATTCGTTATCCGGTTAAAAACGGGACTGCAGGCCCATAACAAATGAATCGATAGTTTTCCTAATAAACTTTTAATATAATCACAATGTATCATAAAAATACGATTATTTACTCATTTCGTCATTGTATATTATTAAGGCAAACGCAGGTGTATGAACACGTGTTCCGATGTTAGGAAAGTACAAAAAATATTCGGAAACGGCCTGCAATCCTGTATTTAAACGGATTTTAATAAATCAGCAATACTCATCGTTCCCCGTGTAGTGCTAGCACCGGACAATCGGGAGATTATGAAAAAAAAGGTTTTTCTACTTAACTGATTTAAGAGTGACAGAAGTTAAAAAAAATATACACCTAGTACATATTATTTTACATACAGTTTACATAATAAGTAGGTACCAGTTATACAAGGATAATAATAATAAGTATCGTTAGTACAGGGTTTTCCAATAAGAGGTGTTATTTTGAATAGCCCGCTATTTCGGTAGATGTTACTTTTGGAACTGTAATTTTTTGACATTTGACAAGTAGAAACTACGCCAATAATAAAAATGGAACGATACACGCTTCAACAACGCATTGAAATTATTAAAATTCACTTGAGTGAATCAAATGCGAATCATCTTGAGTGATGAGGCCCATTTCCACCTCGGTGGCTTCGTCAACAAGCAAAATTGTCAAATCTGGGGCTCGGAAAACCCAAGAGTTATTGTTGAAAAGCCTCTCTATCCTCAACGTGTGACTGTTTGGTGCGGTTTATGGTCCGGCGGAGTCATTGGAGCTTACTTTTTCGAAAATGAGGCTGGAGCAACAGTTACGGTGAATGGATTGCGCTACCGAGAAATGATTAATGATTTTTTATGGCCGGAATTGGATGGTATTGATCTGGACAACGTTTACTTTCAACGAGACGGCGCTACGTGCCACACAAGCAACGAAACCATTGATCTTTTACGATTGAATATCAAAATAACGCCTCTTATTGGAAAACCCTATATATAGATGTCACCTGTGACAGTTAAAAACATGCTTTTTTGAAAAACAGCGCCATCTTTTGGACTAACATGCTTTTTTTTAAAACAGCACCATCTGTGGGACTTAAAAGCAACATGCGTAATTATTTCTCTATCTGCATAGACAGACTGAGCCACAGCAACGCGTGGCGGGATACAGCTAATATAAAATAGATAAATAAAACAACCTAAAAAAAAAACGTTTTTTGGGTTGAAATTTGTGTTCAAATGTAAATCATTAGTTTATGTTTGATTTATAATGTTAAATTAATGCCTATCAAAAAGCTTTTTTAATAATTTATAATTTTATGTTTCGTCATATTTAATATGGCAAGCGCAAAATTATTTTTTGAAATAATTACATCAAATAATTGTAAAATTTTCCTCCAATATTGTGAAAAATCTATGGCCTTTATTTTGAAATTTGACACACAAATAAATAAAATTCCACATATCATTACTAGATATTTGCAGCAATTTTTGATTTAAAAAATAATTATTCAGTATTTTGGCGTTGAATCCAAATTTAAGTTTTGTACGAAAATGGCCGTGCCGCCATTCCTCTTAGGATCAATTTAAAACCAACTTCGAATGAAGGTGCACTAATTCATAAGTATCTTTGATTTCAGTTCCGTCAATGTGGGGACTTCTCCAGGGAAAGAAGTGAACACCAGTGAAGCTGAACTTGGACTTGGAAACCAGATGAACTCGAAGTTACCAATGTATGTATGACATAATAACCAACTAGAATCTTTTCTCTTCACAATCAAAATCAATATCAATCAACTAGTTGCGCGTAATAATAATTGGCAATGCAATGCAATTAATATTGGCATAGCTTACAAAAAATAAGAAATGAAGGAAATAAGTTAGTTGCACAACGGTGAGGTTTTAAAATTGAATAGCCTTAAAATGTGTACCCTTCACCCCCCTTTGCCCCTTGTCCCCTTTTTTCCTTGATCAAGGCCAAACGACAAGGAACATTATTATCGTTGCATCTCGGTCACCGCGAACATTTGTGTCATTTTTGTGAATACCCTCATATGTTGAACTCGGCTGTGATTGTTCTGGAGCATCACAATCGTCCAGTGAAACGTTTTTACCCGCCGCAGTGAATGTCACTGTTTTTTTTGTGTTGAGTGAGCGAATGTTAAAGGGAATTGTATGCAAGCTGATAAGTGTAAAGGAACCAGCGGCTACGGAGGACGAGACCTAGGGTAAGTCTTTGGCCTTTCCCACTCATTTCCTCTTGTAAACAAACACTTATGCTCCGTCCGCACAGACAGGCGGCTTGCTTAGCGCCTAGAGCCTAGTGGCTTGCATTCTGGCTACTTGCTAGGATACACGGTGGCCGCACTGAAGGTGGTTAGCGTGGTGGCTCGCTAGGTGCCTTGGTCATTTGCTTGTCGCCACGTTGACGAGATGTCACTTTCAAAAATAGCTCTAAAACTGCTACTTACAGAAAATTCATCTTTAAAATATACCATTTCACGGCCTTATCCATCATATTGGGTTCATGACATAAATAAGTCACGGTCAAGTCATGGGGAGTTTAATGTTCTGTATAAACAATTGCGTAATTTCGACGAAAAATTTTACCAGTCCAGTCAATCATTTGATCTACTTCTTAGTATACATAATCCTTCGCCATAACCATAATTAACGTCTCATTGTAAAAAAAAATATGACATAAATAAATATTATTTATTATTTTTTGGTAAACTAATGTTTAAGACAAGATTTTTTTATGCATAGCACAAAGGGTAACAATTATTTTATAAGTAATAATTATTCGCCTGAAACACTCATCCACATTGAAAAATCTCCTGATAAAAGATACATGACGCCAACGGGACTTGAACCCGTGTCCTTTAGATTTCCGGTCGACAGCTCTGACCACTGAGCTATGGCGGCTTATCTCTTATCCGCGAAATAATTCATGTATCTTTTATCAGGAGATTTTTCAATGTGGATGAGTGTTTCAGGCTAATAATTATTGCTTTTAAAATAAATATAAATAAATAGATCACTTTTTCTACTTGGATTGCTACCTCTTCCCATAGTTTTTTTTTTTTTTATAGACAACTACATTTTTATGGAGTTCATTAGCTGGTTTCCACAGAGGTTCTCTTTTAAAAACAGATGCAATTAATATTTCGTCCATTTTTCTCTTCAAAAATGCCTCGCGCCTAGTGACAAAAAACCAACACGTCTGTTCACTTCGATACACGCAAAGCGACTAGCATGCGACTAGCTAGGCGCCAAGCGCGCAGTGCGGCCAGTCGCGAGTATTCTAGAACGTTTGTTTTACTAAGCTACTCGCTAGGTAACTCGCTAGACTCTAGGCGCTAAGCAAGCCGCCTGTCTGTGCGGACGTGGCCTAAGGCAAATTCAATTCGTTTTTGGTTTGTCTAAGTCATTATCGCACTTACCGCAACCCCCCCGCACAATTGCGAACGAAAGATTTGCGCACCACCATCAACTATTCTACTTCTTTCGTATGGTGGGGGGGGCGGAGAGCGACATGCGAGCCAGGCGTCGTCCTGTGGATCTTCAATCCCTGTGAGGAACGAATGCAGCAGGCATTCCTTGACCACTCTTTTGGTCCCCTTGCTAGCACTGCATTCACGAGGCAGGTATGGATACTGCCGCCCTGTGACGATTTGATCTCTGATCTATGATGATGGACAACTTTACTGTCTAAATATCCCGTGGTTTTTACTTTTATATCATACCAAAGTACTAGGATAGGCTACAGTTAAATTGATTGAAAAACGCATTTTGGTGAAATTTTACTTTAGTAATTTAACTTGTACTCTAGCAAACGTTGAAACCGACGAGCCTAGTCTTGACAGCGGATGCGTCTGCCTATCTACGACGTAGCGGGCCAGATAGTAAGGCACTGATTGAGGGAGGCCCTTTTACCTCTCCAGCAAGACTCTATCGACCCGTCGCCTTGCTCTGCATGAGCGAAATTATAAGAATAGTGTCGGAAAAAATCTTTTACGTGATAATATTAAATATATTGACATCACCTAAGTATTGGTTTCCCATAGGGAGAAATCCGTTGTATTGGGCAGTTCGCAATGTAATTGCGCTTATGTATGTTGCAGTGGAATAGTGTATTTTGTCGTGTTATCGTAAGTTTATGAGTTGCAGAAGTTCGCAACAGTCGAATTTAGAGTTTAGAATTTTGAATAAAAAAGTCGTTTATTTTAAAATGTCTTATATTTGAGCAAGTAGTCTCATGAAAGTGTGATCTCAGAATTTGACCGTTAGGAGCTGGAACCCTGCAATTGCAGTATTGAAGAGTTGTGCCTACACATCACGAAACACTGCAATTGCAGTGTCGATAATATAATACAAATCAAATTGATAATTTATATAGAAATACTAATCGAATTGAATTGGAAACTATAGAACATATTATATCGGGATGTTCTATATTAGCGCCGTCCGAGTATACATTTAGGCACAATCAAGTTTTAAAAATAATTCACCAAAGTTTGGTAATTAAACATAACTCGATTGACTGCCGTAATATGGTACCATATTATGAATACGAACCAAAATATATTATGATAAAACTATACTAACAGACCGAACGATTAGTCATAATAGACCCGATATAGTTTTACATGACAATATTTAAAAAATTACTTATATCATTGATGTCGCTATTCCAAATTCCTGTAATATTCAAAAATCTGTTAATGAAAAAATAAGAAAATACACAGATTTAGGAAATGAGATTAAAAAAATTTGGCATTCTCAGACTATAAAAATATTACCATTTGTTATTTCGGCTACTGGCATTATACCTAGCTCTCTCATTCAAAATTTAGGCAAAAAAATCAGTCATTTTAAATACATGTAGGATTACGAAAGATTTTTTAAATATTTATGTTGAGGGATCAGTAGGATTTATAGGCCCTGTTAGAAGTTCTACCGAGCCGAACCCTCTGATATGAAAATATCTGGAGTCGGTGAATTATTTTCCCATTTGATCTCTGGTGAGTTGACGTGTTGTTCTTGTATTGTTTTGTATTTATTTTGCTTATATAATGCACTTACATAATGTTGATTGACTAGATGATCATTTGTGGAAGGGTTTAGTTTTTTTTGTGGGAAAGATTTAACCCGGACATAAAGTCGGAAAAATTATAATATTTGTACTGTATTTATTGAATATTCTTGCCGGCTCGTATGGGTTAAACATTGCACCGTTTTCAGTGGCGATGGCGCGGAAGTGTCACCGGCCGGAATGTTGCTGGTCTGCTGCCCGGTGTGCCACGAAAGCTTTCGCTCCACTGATGAGCTGAGTCGACACGCGCGCATCCACGACGCTGCCATCTATCCAGGACCCGACTTCCCGCAGATGCAGATGAGGGTTCGGCCCATCACCGAGTCCACCATCAAGTTAGTCAATATTGTATATTATTTATCGATATGTAGACCACTTGCCGAATTATTTTTTTCCGTAGACCCAGAGATGTGCAAAATGGGTACCCAAAACCATTTGAAATGCAAAATGGAAATGGGTCAAAACTTTTCCATTTGAAAATGCAAAATGGGTTTTAGAAAAGCTTTTCAAATGCAAAATACCCATTTTCAAAATGCATTAAAAATGCAAAATGGTTTCTCAGGTCAAACAATTAAAATAATTATAGAATTTTTAAACAATTTTTTCATTTAATAATGGACATCAATGTAGAACAAACATATTACATGATGGTAAATCCAAAAACACCACGACCACAGATTATGAAACCACAAAAAATTTGCGCGGGACTAATGTTGCCAACGTAAAAACATAGAAACTGCTATCTAACATTTAATATTACAGCGTCATGGTCCCATGTTCAGTATTTGAATCGGTATTTTTTGTAATGGTATCACTCAATTGCCAGGGCTCCTACCAGGGAGCAACTTGACAAATGTAAATTATCTCTCATAGCGAGGTTGAGGACCGACTGATATTTGGGGCTTATGAAAAAAAGATGAGTGGAGATAGTAGGAAGAATGTTGCAAAAAAGCATTTAAAATGGAAAATGCAAAATGGTTTTTAGAAAAGCATTTAAAATGCAAAATGGAAAATGCCCATTTTGCATTTCCATTTGAAATGGATTTATTTGAAATAAAGCACATCTCTGCATAGACCCCCTGCCTGCCGAATATTGAATTTTCCTAAAACTATTAACGTCCCATGTGATAATCATTTATTTTTTTCGTAAAAAGATTCCCTTCCCTTGCCTGCCCAACAACGGGGTGGCGGTATAGTTCCTCTGTCTTTACATTGTGCAGACAGGGACGCCCTTGTGAAGTATTACACCAAATGAAAATGAAGCAGGATAAGCAACGGGAATTTCTTTCTGTAGCTGGTCCTACAGAACTGCCCCTTAAGGCGATGCACTACGTCGTGTAATATTTTAAATTGAGCCGCTATCAATAACAACCCTGACGTAGATGGCGATAAGGTTTAAATTCCCGCTTAACACCATTCGCCTGTTTTGATTTATGCAAGAAAAAAACATGGCCAAAAAGTGCCTTTTATTTTATTTTGTGGATGTTCAGGCATAAATTTTTTGATCATTTTATAAATAACTTAATTTGCCAAACTATACAATAAAATCATAACCGAAAATGGGTTCGTAAGTAGGAGATTTTGAACTTTAAAACAGTTTTCATAGACCTTATACATTATTTTTTTCAGGGCTTATAAAAAGACTTATCTAAAAAATACTCGATTATTTCAAAGGCCAAGATGTATTCTACTCGCAGTATTTAATTAAAGCATCTGAAACATTTCTAGTCGACCAAATTTTCAAACCAAAAACACATGATTTTGCATTACTACGTATGGCATCGCCTTAAATACTTTGTCAGTGCTTATTCCGGTCATTTCTTCTTGTCACATGATTTCCGATTCTTCGACGTTCCATTTCCATAGTCAAAATGTCCTCAAACTTAGTTTTTAAGTCTGTGTAAAGTACATTTAAATGTTGATAAACGTTACCCTGGACGTTTTTTCAAAAACAAGTTGGGGATCTAGGAAAATTCGCGGCTTCCGATGTGCAATGTTTTGTTTCATCACTTTTCATGACTTTATAGCACTATTTATAGGTTTGTTGAATTGTCATTTTGAGGAGTTATCTGGTCACCATTAAAGATGATGTGCCAGTACTTTTGCGCATTGTTTTAGAAAAAATAGCGGAATTTTATCTGTTCCTGCAGACTCGGTGGGGGATGGATTAGCTGTAGTGGGAAGTTAACCTCTCAGAAAAGGACTTTTATTTATTATTTTTCGGAATAACTTATTGAGTAAAACCTCAAATTATAATATTTAAATATTGAAGACAATATTAGTGATTTTTAAACGCAAATCTGAAACAGAAAAATCAGAAAAGGAAACGGTCACATCTGGGACACGAACCCAGGACCCTTGTCTTTCCGGGACAATGCTCTACCAACTGCGCTAATGGGACCCTATCCTCATCGGTCACTTTTAACTGTATCATACTTCGAATAAGAACTACCAACGTTGTCTTCATTTTTTCACCGCACATTTTTATTGGCAACTATCTTTATGTATGATCGCAAGATTCATGTGACCGTTTCCTTTTCTGATTTTTCTGTTTCAGATTTGCGTTTAAAAATCACTAATATTGTCTTCAATATTTAAAGACTTTTATTTACTTTGTGTTCCTTTGCGAACTGTCAAAACGCGAAAATTTTTGTGTTATTCACGAGTTTTGTTAAAAGCTTCATAACTCACGTTTTGGGAAACGTAGCCTCATTCTAAAAAATGTTTTGGAAAGATTATGAAATTCACTATCGTATTGTTTTGTTATACGTAAATATTTGCGTGTCTAAATATACATTTTCTGAAAACGTCAAAAATATGTAAAAATCGCTGACCATTATTTCAAAGCTGTGAAAAATGTACTTTTTTCTGAGTATCATAAAGAAATAACACTTTATATATTGAAGAAATATAATTAAAAACTATTAGTCACCTCAAAATATTAACCGTCCAAACTAAAATATTTTTAATAAATTATTTAAAAATGCAATAAATTATGAATTAACAAGATGACAGATTCAATCGACTCAGATAATGCACCTCTACGTTCCATAGATATTCTTGAATGCAGACGCGTAGCGTTATTCATTATCGATACTCTGTTTTTTAAATCATGGCAATCCGTATACTAGTGATGGAAATAAATCGATTTTTGTAAAATCTCGCGCGTTTACGTGAAAAGACGTACTAATGTCTTGACCGCTATTATCATATTTACGTCTTTTGACGTTCTAATGTTCCGAGTGGTTAAGGGTTAATTGGGCATT
This sequence comes from Hesperophylax consimilis, assembly GCF_061612785.1. Taxonomy (NCBI): domain Eukaryota; kingdom Metazoa; phylum Arthropoda; class Insecta; order Trichoptera; family Limnephilidae; genus Hesperophylax; species Hesperophylax consimilis. The sequence continues at coordinate 15,092,890 of NC_142855.1, read as the reverse complement.
ATTTACAATGGGAATACATATTTAAACAATTTGAGATATTGAAACAAGGGTAAATGCAGGTAACTCCATTAATGGAGGACTGAACGCAGTTGGCGCTAACAAAAAATTGTCCAAAGAAGCGAAGTTAGCAGTCCACAATGGAGTGCTGGTACCTACCCTGATGTATGGAAGTGAGGCATGGAACTGAATGAAAGTAGATTGAATGCTGTTGAAATGAAATCCCTGAGGCGTATGTGTGGTAAAACCATGTATGATCGTGTGAGGAATGTGGAGATCCGCAAAGAGTGCAAGGCTGATGTAAGCGTAATGAGTAAGATTGAGAAAGGGACGCTTAGATGGATCGGGCATGTAGAGCGAATGAGCGAAGAAATTAGTATAAAGAGAATATATGATGCAAATGCGAATGGTAGCTGAAGTCGGAGACGCCCGAGGAAGACATGGCACGATCAAGTGAATCAGATGCTCGATTCGGGTCGTGTCAAGAGTCAGAATAATAGAAGAGTATGTATGAGACGATGTATGAATATGAATGAGGCAAGGAGTGTGTGGTGTGACCGAGTTGTTTGGCGGTCCGTCCTCTCTGCCTACCCCTGCGGGAAACGGCGTGATTGTTAGTAAGTTAGTTAGTTTGTCGTATTTAAACTCTCTTTACACCCATTCTAATTTATAAATTTACATTTACATTTCTTACCTTTTTACTTCAATAACACCAGGACACTAGCTTACCAAAATTCTCCGATTCCGAGACTTCACAGTCTTTCTGATCTGGGTGATATATTTCATTTGAAAACTAATCAGTATAAATGTTGTATATTCTATCACTTTTATTCTTCTAGACACAAATAGACCTATGTACCCATATTACTTCTCCGCTTCTACTATTTTGTTTTGTTGAATCTTTTAAATTCAATTATATGCGTGAGGATTCATTTTTGCCATTATGTTTACATTCTTCTTTATTGTATTAATTTTTAAGTGTTTACTCTGATACAAAATGCTTGTATATTTTTTTTAAAGAAAAGCCCAACAGGGCGTGTAATAAATAAATAAATAAATAAACTTTCAAGTTTATCTAGTTTTACGTATGTCTAATTTTTTATTGATTTTAAATTTCATCTTGTTCAAAATGTATTATGATTTTGAGTGCTTCTACGCACTATGTTTGTCTTCCACTTTAAATAAAAATTATTAATGACCTCTTGACATCCACGGCCGAATAGTTTTATATATATTATTTATTCATTGAAATAATATAAACACGTGCATAAGTACCTCCATCGGCATCTCCTAAAAACCTGTTTGCCACTTCAAATCAAGACTGCCACAAAAACTACTAAATGTCGACAAAAAAACTCTACTATCAAGTTTGAGTCATGTTTTTAAATCGTAGTTTAATAGGAACGGTTGCACGACCTTTTGAAGGCCAAAATACTTTAATTTAATTAATTTCAATACTGTAAAAACATTATACAGGGTGTATCGGCAAGTACCCGACAAACTTTAACCAGCTATTCCTTAGCACATTTGGAGTAAAAAATGTTATGGGCGCTTTGCTGTCTGGTGACATTTTTTTTCCATTAAAAACAAAAAATAAATAAAAAAATCCACACTTCGTCACTGTCATTTGCGTTGTTTCTCGCGTTCAACAGCTGTTATTAGAAAGTGTGTCAAAAAGTTTCTTCGCTCTTTCGTACACACTAAATAATAATAGTTAAAAATGAGACGAATGGTGCCGTGCCATTTCGTTGTGATTGTAAAAGCGCGCCAACGTAGGTGCGTACGTACATTATTCAACGAAACTCGAACAAAATATTGCCAGACGGGTTTTCAAACTTTGACAAAGGATAAAACATTGGTGACATGTGGTGAAAATATGAATAGTAAATTTTTTATTGAAAAAAAATGTTACCGGACAGCAAAGTGCCCATAACATTTTTTACTCCAAATGTGCTAAGGAATAGCTGGTTAAAGTTTGTCGGGTAAGTGCTGATACACCTTGTATATGTCACTAGTAAGGAGTCATGTAGAATACAATTCCACGGTTTGGTCCTCAAATTATGAGGTTTATTCACATGCGATTGAAAGAATCCAAAATAAATTTTTAAGATATGTAAATTTTAAAATGGGCATTCCTAGAGAATACCTAAATTACGATAATGTACTTTGTTCATTAAATTTAATAAAATTATCTGATCGCAGAATTATTTCCGATTTAACCTGTTTGTATAAAATTATTAATTCAATGTTTGATACCCGTGATTTATTATATGTAATCTCTTTTCATACTCCAAGCAGGTCGGTTACAAGACAGTACCTACCATATTATTGTAGCAATTCTATATCAACGTCCCAATATCACACTCCTATGCGACGGATTCAACAGCTGGAAACAAATACTACGATGTTGTTGATATATTTAGTACATCAATTTCAATATATAAGCATACCTTATTGAAGTTTTTTTCATCAAGTAGGGAATATTTTGATAAAGCTATTTAAATTGACAGTATTATAGTATTTTGCACATTAACGGCTGAAAGAAAAAAATTATTTTGGATTTCAACAAATATTTTTTTTATATATGTGTTTTAAACAGTCATTTCCTGCACTATTTACGAGTATAATTTATTAAATATTGTTATGTATGTATGTAAAAGCCTTAATAGGCGTAAAATAAATGAATAAAATGCATTGCAATTATCTAGTACAGATTTGAGCTATTTTATTTGTTTGTGTTTTTAATTATAAAATAATATTTAATCCCGCAATGCTTCGCTATTGCTAATGTCTTTATTGAGCGTCTCCGACTTCTTGCACCATTCACCACTGTATACCACAATGTTACTGTTAAAAAACTACATTACTTCCAATTTTATTCTACTCCGTATCTCAGTCCCGTACAGAGATATTGCGTTAACGTCCCTAATTATGCGTCCTGGAAAACATTGGTCTGAGGCAGTCAACTCTTAGATCAGCAACATCATCAGCTGTAGGCAGACTGATGGAACCTAAGCGCAAGCCAAATACTAAGTTTGGTGATCGCACTTTCGGAGTATCTGGGCCGAAGGCTTGGAATAAACTCCCTCCGGAACTAAGATCCATAACAAGTCCAACAGAATTCAGGTCTAAACTAAAAACTTACCTTTTTAAGCTGTCGTACCCTTAAATTAAATATACCATTCCTGAGAGAAAGTCCAGTTATATTTAATTTTCCAATTATGTCCTAAATCTAAATTTCGCCAATAAACAATGAGATAATGTTAATTAAGTGTTAATCTCAAGTGACCTACCAGGTAAGTATTGTACTGAATATTATCTCCATAAATAGTTAGTAATAACATAGATCACTGTAGAAATGTATTATAAATTTGTACAGTGCCCTTGAGGTGATTTTGCACAAAAACGGCGCTATACAAGTCATCCAATTATTATTATTATTATTAAGTATTCCTTGGGCGTCCCCGATTTCTTCTACCATTCAAATCACTCTCTAAACATTCCTGACACTAATAAGAACAAACTTTGAAATTTTCAGTGATATTGGTGAAGAACTTTAGGAGATTTTTAACAAACAAATATTTTCATTTTTATTTATACATATAGATATCATTCCTCTTAATTTTAGTATGGAAACATATGAACTACTTACTGCAGTTTAAAGCCAATGAATCCACCTAGATTTCGCCGTTTATCTTATATTTTTAGGTTCTATAAAAATGACACATTATGACAAGCGATCGCTCAAAACGTTTTTGTAAAATGATGATTTGAAAAAATGGCAAAAATCACCCGAGTGAATATTTTCAAAAAATGATTTCTCTGAATATTATTCTGGAGAAACTACTTATGGGTAGATTATTCATGTTTTTATAAATATATTAACATCCGGTAACACGGTACAATTTATAAAAACATCATTTTCAAAAAAACAATGGAGCCGGCGAATGGAGAAAATTTCTCATCGGCAAATCAACAAGTTAAAGATTTCAATTTTTTATGATTTTAGAGGGAAATTTGGTGATTTTTTGTGAGTTAATGGTAATTACTAAAGAAAATATTCCTGCCACTCTACTGTGATAATATCATGAAATAAATAATAATAAATATTGGAAAAAAGGTGGTTTTTGGGACGGAATTTTAATTAAGAGGAAGCTACAAGCCAAAAATGTGTATATTCTTGGTATACCTTATATCGTAGGTAATAGGCATTAAAATCACTTGGCAAACTTAGTCTTGAAACGTTTGATTTCAAGCAAAAAACTGCTTTTTTTTATTTTGTAAATAATTTTATAAGAAAACAAAAAAGTTAATCAAGTGAAACTGTCACAGATAATCTTAGCTATAATACTGTATTTTTTAAAAGTTATTTCCTTTATGCGTTCATACATTTCTATTGAAAAAAAAATATTTTTAATAGTTTGCATTTATATTTTTTATTGAGTAATTTATATTTTTATTTGTATTCTACTTAAGCGAAACGATAGGAAAACCTTCAATTTATCTAAAGCATATTTTTTGGTATTCATAATGTACAACCAATTCGTTATGAAGATTAATCAAAATAGTGATTTGGCATTATTTATTTTATATTTCATCGTATTTACATAGTACGTAGAGCAAACATGATTTTTAAAATAATTGTCACTAATGTCAACTGAAGGGTTGAAAAACTTTTGTAATCGACCCATTTTAAAACACATTAAACAGCTGATATTAACCCTCCCAGTGACTAATTTTTCGGACTCGATTTACACGAAAAAGTAAGCTCAAATCAATTAAAGTTATACCATAGAATCGACACTGATTCCCGCTTGTATTACGAGTTTCTGTACCCATAGTTGGTTCATTATTAATTCCTCCTTTGGCAGACTGCAATGATAAGTATTTCAAGCTGCACCACAAACAATAAATAGTTTATTAATAATACAGGGTTTTCCAATAAGAGGTGTTATTTTGATATTCAATCGTAAAAGATCAATGGTTTCGTTGCTTGTGTGGCACATAGCGCCGTCTAGTTGAAAGTAAACGTTGTCCAGATCAATACCATCCATTCCGGCCATAAAAAATCATTAATCATCTCTCGATAGCGCAATCCATTCACCGTAACTGTTGCTCCAGCCTCATTTTCGAAAAAGTAAGGTCCAATGACTCCGCCGGACAATAAACCGCACCAAACAGTCACACGTTGATGATAAAGAGGCTTTTCAACAATAACTCTTGGGTTTTCCGAGCCCCAGATGTGACTATTTTGGTTGTTGACGAAGCCACCGAGGTGGAAATGAGCCTCATCACTCAAGATGATTTTTTGATGGAATTCTAATAATTAATAATAGTGAATTTTAATAATTTCAATGTGTTGTTGAAGCGTGTATCGTTCCATTTTTATTAATGGCGTAGTTTTTACTTGTCAAATGTCAAAAAATGACAGCTTCTAAAGTAACATCTACCGAAATAGCGGGCTATTCAAAATAACACCTCTTATTGGAAAACCCTGTACTTTATGTAACAAAATATCATATTGTATTAACACTAATTGAAAAACTGGACACATTTTACAAGGCCTTGTAGAGTTGATTTTAATCAGAAATAAGCATTCTTTCAACAGTAGCTTCTATGTTTATATCTAATAGATTCATTTTAAACCTTCATTAGTTTATAATTCTACAAAATGTTGAAAATATTACCTTTATTTGTGTTTATTCTGACGGCAAACGGTGAATTTGTCTGCGAAAAGAACACAAACGTAGTTTCGTGCGTTACGGACACAGCAGACAACGTTCTCAACAAAGGAATAGTATCAGACGATCAAGAAATTCAGTTTGTGTCCTTGTCCAAATGCAATTTAATCGATGTAGAACCTCAATCGTTCGAAGGACTCGTCGCTTTGGAGAATTTGGATCTGTCGTTGAACCAACTAACATCGCTCAAAGCTGGAATATTCGACAATCTAGCTACGGTGAAATATCTGAACCTGTCGAATAATGCCATCGGAGAGATGGCAGCGCAACTGTTCAACCAAATGACGGCTTTGGACAACATTGACCTGTCGAACAATCAGTTGATTTTCATCGACGGCAACGTGTTTGAAGCCAACGTCAATCTACAAGCAGTCAAACTATCTTATAACTTGTTCAACGGATTACCTAGTGAGATATTCGCTAACGCGAAAAATTTGGGTAGCGTTGATTTGTCCCACAACGACATGTCCAATTTACCCGATTTTATATTCGAAGGATTAACAGCGTTAAGTCACATTAACCTCGCTTACTGCAACCTCGTCACATTACCCACCTCAGTTCCAGCAGAAAACGCTCTTACACAGTTGTACGTGTCAGGAAACTCAATTGCAACCATAAGCGACAACTATTTCAATGATTTTGGCCAGCTGAATGTTTTGGACTTGTCGAAAAATCAAATATCGACACTTCAAGACAATGTTTTCGCAGCATTGTCGAGTTTGAAGATCTTGAATGTTTCGTCGAATGCTTTAAACGATCTGACGCCCGCGGCGAGTCTTCAGCAGTTGACCACGCTAGACGCGGCGAATAATAAGATAAACTTTCTGCCGACGTTTAACTTGCCGTTGGTGCGGTATTTGGACGTTTCCGAAAATCGTCTGACCAATTTTGGTACAATGGTCGGCATGAATATACCGAAGAAGTTGAAAACCTTCAGGTTACACAAGAACCCTTGGCAGTGCGGATGCTTGGAGCAAGTCCTGACTATATTACGCAGGAGGAGCATCAGCTATGAATTCTCTCCGTACTTCGATGGAAAGCTTCCAGTTTGCATAATAGTCAAAGACAAGAAAGCTAAATGCATCAGAGACAATCGAAACGATGAAGATTTGGATTTGCAATATAATAATGTTATTAAAAAATATCCCCAATAATAATCCCTCAAGACTCTGGCTTATTCTGTCAAAATTTGTGCATATTTCCACTTTGCAATAAAATCCATGGAATATTTCTGAATTGAAAACTGTTTTTTGAAATAAATATTAAAATTTTGAATACAAACCTTAATTTTTTTTTTACGTTTTTTCGTTTAAGGCAATGCACTATGTCGTGTAATATTTTAAAGTGAGCCGCTATCAATAACAACCCTTACGTAGATGGCGATAAGGTTTAAATTCCCGCTTAACACCATCCTCCTGTTTTGATTTATGCAAGAAAAAAACATGTCCAAAAAGTGCCTTTTATTTTATTTTATTTTGTTCAGGCATAAATATTTAATTTTTTTCCGATCATTTTATAAATAACTTAATTTGCCACATTATACAATACAATCATTATCGAAAATGGGTTCGTAAGTAGGTGATTTTTAACTTTAAAGCAGTTTTCATAGGCGTATACATTATTTTTTTCTGGGTTTATAAAAAGACTTATATTAAAAATACTTGATTATTTCAAAGGCCACAATGTATTCTACTCGCAGTATTTAATTAAAGCATCTGAAACATTTCTAGGCGACCAAATTTCCAAACCAAAAACACATGATTTTGCATTACTACGTATGGCATCGCCTAAACACTGGAGTAAAATTAATAATAACAAACAAAAAAAATATATAACACACATGTTTTGTTAGGCAAATGTATTATAAAAACCCTTTTTTTCGTCATTTCATAAAAAAAATATTTATTAAAAAATTCACAAAGTTTCATAATTTTTTCTGAAATTGCAGTCGAAATCTTTGGTTTCATAGAAGTGTATATATTATATTTTAATTCTTCCCTGGTTAACTTATAGATTTGAATATAAACTAACTAACTAACTAACCATTATACCGTTTCTCCAGAGGGATAGGCAGAGAGGACGAACCGCCAAACAACTCGGTCTTGACACACACTCCTTGCCTCAATCACATTCATACATCGTCTCATACATACCCTTCTATTATTCTGACTGTTGACATGGCCCGACTTAAGTGTCTGCTTCACTTGATCGTGCCATGTCTTCCTCGGGTGTCCCCGACTTCTGCTACCATTCACATTTGCGTCATTTATTCTCCTTACACTCCTATCTTCGCTCATTCGCTCTACATGCCCAAACCATCCAAGCGTCCCTTTCTTAATCTATTTATCTAGCGAACACCGTAGGTACTGGCCATCTGCCTACCCGCTGGATGATTCTCGATGCATTCGCACCTTATATAAGCGACGGCTTCAGTCTACTACTCACATATTTTTAACGTGCTAATCAAAACAATCTCTTCTCGCCGCGATTACTTAAATAATCCTTGCTGTGCTGTTATGATTAATTACTTGTGTGATATATAAAATATTGTTTTAATTTTATCCACAACTGTTTTATCCCGGCAACAGAATAAATCTATTATAAAATATTACGTAATTTAATTTTAATACTGCACACATCTTCAACCTTCCCAAAATTCTCCACTTTATATATTTGTATAGCTTCGCACACCAGCGCCATTTCCCCATTTGAGTGGCCATACTCTGACCTCATTTTTCTATGAATTTTTTTATCAACATAGATCTCTTCAAAACCTACGTTCACTCCATAGACATATGAATATTAGTAGACCTGCCCTAAGTGATTAAAAGCGTATTATCCCCACTCCCCATACCGGTTCCATTGGAGCCGGCTGTGCTCGCGTATGACCTCGAAATTTGAAAACGTGACGTCATCATTCTTGTGCGAACTATGGTCGAGGCATCATCGGTTCATTTTACGAAATAACACGGCAAAATGTTGACCTAATGCTATGAAAACTTGTAAAAATAGATGTGAAAAAGAGAATAAACCCAATTGTCGTATTACATTCCATATATAAGCATTATTTTACTTTATTTTAAGCATATTCACATCGTATAATATGAATCAGTTGTTACTATCACATCGAGAAACGTCTGGACGCGAAACACAAAGCTGGTTGGTTGCTGGGAAGTAAATTATGAACATTTATAAAAGTGTCTTAACTAAATTCTTAAACGAAATATTCGACTCTGAAAATAGAACCGAATTTTTTTGCCGAATTTGGACTTCGCAAATTAGTTCATAACGTGGCGAGTAATTTGCGCTCCCATGTAAAAATGTCTATTCATTCAAAAGCAGATTTTACTTTTAAGAAGTAAATGGTGATATTATAATGCGAGATGCCTATTTACTGTCAGATTGATTTATTGACGAATCACAGTCAGCTTCACTCCCTTCGTTCTTCAACAGTTGATTTTACCCCTCGCCTTTATCTTCTCGTCTATTAATTCCTATGTCTGTGGTTCACTCCTTATTTTCACATTAAATACCCTCCTCCCAGCATTCTCAAAGATGACACGTGCCCTTAGGCAAAATTATTTTCCAGATCTCTTGCGAGGCGTGACGTAAAAAAATATTTAACCCTTTCAAACATTTTTTTATTTATTTATTTATTTAACGCCCAGAGGGCTTTTACATGGTTGGTAGTATAATTTTAATTTGACAGATACTTTGAAACATAAAAAATAAGAATAAAATTACATTTGATAAAAGCTATGCAACAAGTCATACAAACACAAGAAACAAAAACAGAAAATTACAGCTATTTGTAGGTTTACATGATGTGTTTAGGAGTATTGTTGAAATAAATGTTTTAAATGATCCACAAAAGTTGCCAAGTTGGTATTGAATATGTCAACATCACCCAAGTAATGATTTCCCATGGTGTGAAGTCGTTGTATCGGAGAGTGGGCAATGTAGTTACGCTTATGTGTGCTGCTGTAGAATATTGTATTTTGTCGTGTTGTTACTGTGGGTGTATGTATGTTTATAAGCTGCAGGAGTTCACAACAGTCGAACATGAATTAAAACTGGCAGTATTAAAACGTACCTGATTATCATACATTTTTTGGTACTTTCATTGGAAAGAACATTAGGTCTCAATGGGTTTGTTTCACATAAAATGACAAATTGTACCCTATATACTAAAATTATAAAATTTAAAAAAAAATAACACAAAAATTGAAAAACTTTATTTTTTTTAAATCGGGGAAAAAAATTTGGTCCAGATAAAACGCAAAAATCATATTTTAAAATATAAAAATGGCTACTGCCTAAAATAGTATCTAACATCTAATACAAAAAATGTCCCACAAGGTCCAGTTTTTGCTGTACCAGCAATTGCTGTAGATGATAATTGTATATCTATTTTACGTGCCACATCACGCGCCAGGATATTTCTTCAACACAGCGTTATACTGATTGTTCAACATTTGGTCTTTGGTGTTGTCCCTGAAGCATCTATTTGTCTTGTCTTTGATTACCAAGCAAACTGGCTTCTTTCCGTTGAAGTACGTAGAAAACTCGTAAGTGACTCTGCGCCTACGCAGAAGTCCCAAAATTTGTTCCAAACATGCACACTGCCACGGATTTCTATGCAGCTTGAAAACGGTCAATTTCTTAGGGATGTTCATTCCAACGTTATTCCCGAAGTTAGTTATGCGGTTGTATGAAATATCCAAGTATTTCAGACTCGGTGTATTGAAAACTGGTATATAAGTAAGCTTGTTTTTCGATAAGTCCAAAGTTGATAGCCGTTGTAAGTACGACGCAGGCGTCGCATCGATCAAGATGTTCGTCGAGAGATTCAAAAACCTCAAATTCGTCTGTCTCGCGAATGTGTTGTCCGCTAGTTGCGAAAGCTGATTGTTCGATAGATCGATCAAGCTTAACTGAGTCAAATCGTTGAAATGCAAATCAGGGATAACTGTAATTCCATTGCCCGCAAGATGCAGCTCTTTTAAGGATTTGTTTTCGTCGAAGATTCCCGACGGCATGTCGTTGAAGTTGCTGGACGTCAAGTCGACGATGCCTAGTTGTGGCGCAGAGTCGAATATGCCTAAGGGAAGTGTCGACATGTCGTTTAGCGATAAATCAATCTCGTAAAGTCCGCGAGATTTATCGAATATTCCTAACGGCAATCCTTGCAACCTGTTATTTTCTAGGTACAGTGTTCTCAGATATACCATTGGGTCGAGGATTCCTAAAACGAGCTCTGCCAGTTGATTGTTTGAGATGTCGAGACTCGTTAATGAAGTCATCTGATCGAATATTCCAAGCGGTAGTTCCGTGATGGTATTGTAAGACAAATTGAATGTTTGAACATTGTTTAGATTGTCAAGAACTCCCAGATTTACGGTAGTTAGAAAATTGAAAGACATGTCCAACGTTAACAGGTTTGAGAGTCCCTCGAAGGATTCAGCTTGAATTTCGGTAATTTGGCAGTTAACGAGAGATATATAGTTGAGTTCGGCATCGTCTGAAACAATTCCTCTCTGCAGTATGTTTCCTTCTGTCTCCGTGGTACAGCCAAGGTAAGAAAAGGCTTTTTCACACATTATTTGACAGTCGCACCACTGTAACGTGTATACAAACAGGAACACTCCAAAGAGTTTCGACATTTTCACTCTTTAAAATGTTATAAATTATTCACAAACTTTCTTTTCTTTTTTTGCTCAATTTAAAGCATGAATTGTCCAAATTGTTTGTTGGAATGAATTTTCTGATTATCAAGTTTTTACACTGGTTTTTAGCATGAATCGTCTAATTTTTTAAGTCTTTACACTAGTTTTGAACATGAATCGTCTAATTTTCAAGTTTTTACACTGGTTTTTAGCATGAATTGTCTAAGTTTCAAGTTTTAACACTAGATTTTAGCATGAATCGTCTAATTTTCAAGTTTTTACACTGGTTGTTAGCATGAATTGTCTAAGTTTCAAGTTTTTACACTGGTTGTTAGCATGAATTGTCTAAGTTTCAAGTTTTTACACTGGTTGTTAGCATGAATTGTCTAAGTTTCAAGTTTTTACACTGGTTGTTAGCATGAATTGTCTAAGTTTCAAGTTTTTACACTGGTTGTTAGCATGAATCGTCTAATTTTCAATTTGTCTCACTGCTTTATAGCATATTTTTTTCTGATTTCAAGTTTTTATACTGGTTTGTTGATTATATCGACTAATTTGAACGTATTTACACTGATTTATAGCATTTATTGTCTAATTTGAACGTATGTATACTAATTTACGCACACATCATCTAAATGTCGAGTTTGTACACTGATTTAAAGATTGCACAAACATATTTCACCTAGCCAAGAACTCAACTATTAACAAGTTTAAACACCAATTCACTGTTTTAGTAGATCTATTAAACCGTCTACTGTTTAAATGTTTAAAAATATTGATTACCAAACTTTTTTCGTTTTAAAAGTCTGTTTCCTTGAAATTTTAAATGTTTCTGTCGAAATTTAGAGTTAAATGTGAATGTGATGAAAGGTAACTTGTTGCTGAACCTCACTTGAATATATCCAAATGATAATTGTATGCGAAAAACGAGTTTGTTGATGTTGTTTATTTTTAACTAGTTGATCTGAAGTCCCAATCAGACTAACCAGTTTACAGGGGTGTTAAACTAACATCGAATTCCCATTCTTTGCCACACAAGAGTTTTTTTTTTTTTTTTTTTTTTTATTTAATATCAAAATAATATACAAAAATCAAAAAGTCCCAATAAACTACTTTAAAGTAGTTTGTCATTGGGTGCTTTTAACTTAAACAGATTATATCAAATGTATACATTCATATCATGAGAGGTGTAATACAATAAAAATAAAAACAAAAAACAATTAAAGCGTATGCAGTTAGAAATAGTTTGTATTAGAGTCTAGTACAAACTATTTCTTTCAGCTAGCCAATTTTTCAACAAAAAATTTCTTTTTATATTTGTACATTTTTTGATTTCTGCAGGTAACATATTTAAACAATTTGGTATCATGTAGTCTAGCGTTCTTTTTCCATATTTGTTTACATGCTTTGGTACGATTAGTCCTTCATTTAATGTAAATCGAGTATTGTAAGTGTGTTCCAGTCTATTTATGTACATAGGGCTATTTATGTGCTGAAAAATTATTTTATACCACATAATTGCTCTTACCGAGAGGATTTTCAGATTTTGATAAAGGTGTGGAACATTATGCCTTTGTTCATATAAACTTTTATGAGCTAATAATTTAACAAGAGAATTTTGAACTGCTTGAACATGATTTATATTTGTTTTAGAGGAAAATCCCCAAGCTGTAATTCCATACCTTATGATAGATTCAGCTAGTGATAAATAAATTATTCGAAGTGTGCATATTGGAACATAAAATTTTAATTTATATAATCTACTAATAATAGATCTCAGTCGTTCACAGACTTTATTTATCTGTAAATCCCATTTGAAAAAACAATCAATAATAACACCTAAATAAACATATTTTTTAACCAGTTCAATATTTTCACATGTACACAACGCAGGGATACCAACATGTAGGCAATCTGAATTGTGTGTTTTAATTTCGGGTATAATAGTATTTACCTTGGCATTGGGTGATCTAATGTGTATCAATTTAGTTTTTTTTGCATTTATGATTAGGCCAGAGTCGTGAGACCATTTTAAAAGTTCAATGTAATCTTTTTGTAAAAGTTCAATACATAATTGCAAATCACTGCAAGAAAACACCAATGCAGTATCATCCGCGTACACAAAGTGTTTTACATGTTTAAAAATAAATTTAATAAAAGATACATAAATTATATATAAAATAGGACCTAATATGGAACCTTGAGGAACACCTGCTAAGATTTTTCTTTTTTTACTTAATGTGTTCAAAAGCTTTATTTGAATGCACCTGTTGTTCAAATAATTTTCAAATAGTTTTAGAAGTTTCCCTCTTATTCCTATGATTTCTAGTATTTTCAACAATTTTTTATGGTTAATAGTGTCAAATGCCTTGGAATAATCTATAAATAAGACTAATACATGATGTTTATTATTTAAATTATTATTTATCAAGCTGGCAAACTTTTGAAGTAGCACTTCAGTGCCCTTTTTTTTTTGGAATCCATATTGGTTAGTATCAATAATAGAAAAATCTTCCAAATATTTTATTAATTTAATTTGAATGTATTTTTCAAGAATTTTTTCGAGTGATGGCAAAATACTGATTGGTCTATAATTACCCAAAATGGTGTGATCACCTCCTTTATAAATGGGTCTGATAATACTACATTTTAAATCATCTGGAATTTTTGCTTCAAATAAGATTCTGTTTACAAAATGGGTTATAATTGGACCTAATGTTAATATATGTTTTTTAATATCGCTCATTCTGATATTATCGATTCCAGGAGAAGAGCTTTTAAGTTGCTTCACAATGTTTTCTATATCAGCAATTTTAGCCCTAGGTAGGTACATGCTTTGAGGCATCTCCTCTGGTTCAAACCCAGTTGTCCTGTGATTACATTTATGTAACATATTGCAAACATTGTCAGAGAAATAATCAACAAAGTCATTTGTTACGCTTTCTTCGGTCCGATCTTTCATCAAATATTTGGATGCAACTTGGTCACAATCATTTTTACATTTCTTTCCTAAAATTTGATTACATTCTTCCCATGTTTTTTTTGAGTCTTGAAATATATTTTTGAATTTATCATTATAGTATGAGGTTTTTAATTTTATTAACAATTTATTTAAAATATTTCGAAAACACTTATATTCTTTTTCATAGTATTTGTTCGTTGGAGCATTTCTCCAACGTTTGTATAAAAAATCTCTTTTTTTAATTTTATAAAGTGCATCAGTAGATATCCATTCATTTATGGCATGCGGTCGGTTTTTTGATTTTTTGCTTATTTCAATTGTGCTTTTTTTATACAAGTCATCAAAATAATTTTTAATTTTCAAATAAATAACAGAACATTCGGTTTCCTTTAGAAGCGATTTCCAATCATAATTACAAATATGTTTATCAACCAGTTTTTGCGAAAGAATTTTAACTTTATTATAATCATTTGAGTTTAAATTATCTACCGAGTTATAGCGTATACTTATAGCTGTTGTGTTGTGATCGGCAATGTTATAGTCACATACACATGCGAAGATTGTACTGGTTAATCCAGCAGGCAGTTTACCGCTTATTCGCACGTAGAAATGATCGATACATGAACTATTTATTTTCTGTTTAACAATTACTTCCCTAGTGACGCCATCTATACATTTTTTCAAATAGTTATTTGTAAGAATATTTTCATAATTTATTATGATAGGATCATTTTTGTTTAATAAATTTAAATTTATGTCGCCGAAAAATATTACACTTTCATTTGATTTAATATTGTTTTCAAACACAGAGGATATTTCTGACAAAAATGATAGCTTATTTAGATTCGGAGGTCGGTATATTGCTAAGACATTTAAAGTGCTCTTATTTGGAAGTGTCAATATTCCAAAAACGTTCTCAAAAAATTTGGTGTCCAGAAATATTTGCGAAAAGGAAAGGTTATTCTTTATATATAACAAGATGCCTCCACCGGATTTTTGTTTTCTACAATAGTGATACGAATTGTATCCGGGAATATCATAAAGATTAACAAGTTCCGAACGAATTGCCGTTTCGCAAAGCATGAGTACGTCAACGTGATTTAAACAGTCTTTAAAATAAACATGAAATAGGTCGAAATATTTACATATTGACCTAATGTTTAGTTGAACAAAATTAAGTTTACTTGTATCACATTTCCTTGAATCTTGCTTTTGAAACCATTCACGCAGGTTATTTACTTTACAAAAATTAATATCATTGTCATCATCTATGAAACTAAAAGACATAATGATTTAAATAAAATATTTCAAAAAACATTCATGGTTAGATTATAGTATTGTTCAGTATAAGGTAGGTTTAATAATTTGCACCAGTAAATACATACTGTACATTTTCTACATGAAATATATTTGTTTCGTTCATTGTATTTTAATTGATAACTAATTGATAATTGATAATTAATTGATAACATGATAATTAATGGATAACAATAATTTATTTGTTTCATTCTCCATTTGGTAACGATTTGTAAGTAAGATAGTGTGCGTGAGTTTACGCCGCTAAAACAAGTATTGAAACAGTAGTGCAGATTTAAATGGGAATATTGGTATTGCGGTGTATATAAACTATTATACTCTTTATTTAAAATATAATAAAATATTACACTTATAACATTCCGTATAAAAGTAAAAAGTTGAAATACAGTATTTATTAATAGATAATTTAGATGCAAGGCAATGGACATAATAGTATATGTACAGTAGGTGTATAGAACGTATTTAAATAGTGTAGGCCTATAAACAATGATTATAAAATGTATTTTAATATTCTGGATCTGGTAAAGAAAAGTGTGTAACTTTTGATGTGTTAATTTAATATTAACAAGCATCTTAAAAGAAGAAAACTTACATATCACATACGCATGTAAATAAAATTGATTATCTTCATTAATTATCAAAATACTACAATATAACAAAAGATTCTTATTTAAAATATATTGTTGCATTTTTTTTGATAAGTAAAAATTAATATTCAATATTTTGTTCAGCAATTGCGAGCATTTTTTTATATACCTTACAGTTGTTTTTGTCATTTGCCCTATGATTAACTGGAAATGTCATTTTATATTTTTCATTTTGAGTGCAACAGTTTCTGCAGTTTGGTTGTTTGTCCTTGTTCCCGCATTCGCTGTATGTGTGGTCGAGACCGCAGTAACTGCAAACAGGCTTTTCGTCCTTCTCTCTCTGCAGACATCTTGCAGCACCGTGTCCGAAGCGTAAACAGTGGTAACATTGCATTACTGGATTTGCGTCTTCAACAAAGATTCTTTGGTATCCGATTTTAATTTTATCTTTGTTTAAGAGTATTTTCCGGGTTTCACTCTCTACTTCAACCACATAGTTAGATGTATCATTAAATTTATTTTTAATTATTTTCTTGACGTTGAACACAGGTTTATGTTCCTTATTTTCCGACATAATTTTAATTTCTTCATTTTGTTCGATGATGTCACAAGTGAAATCTTCTTTATCATAATCATTAAATATTCCCTTGAAAATTAAAGTAGGTTGTTTTTTTGTTAATTCCTTAGTATCGACATCATTTATTACTTTTGAGATCTCCATTTGTAATTTCTTCGCATCTTCTTTTTTTAAACACTCGATGATGATTCTGTTTCGGGATATTTTTTTGATGCCTTCAATACATATTCCCAGTTTACTAGTTTTAATATGTTTTTGTATTTTTTTTAGAATCGAGTCAGAAGAGTCACTGTTTGTTTTAGGACTAATCATTAGACAATATTTATTTTTTGTATTTTTTTGTTTATTTTGAGGGTAATCATATGTTTTTTCTCTGTTCGCGATTTCTATTTTATTTTTATCTTCCGACATTTCAATTGCCAGGTGCCCTAATAATGATAAAATGTTTGTGGCTTTATTTGTCACAATAATTTGTTGGTCTTTACTGAACTTTTTACTGGAATCTTGCACTGCGAGAAGTAGTTCACTAACTACCTCCTTTGCTTCTTCCATGAATTTGTGTAGATTGGCCATATTTATTTTTTCACAAACTTACTCCACTTTACACTTTTACAACCAGTAGTACTGTACAAATATTGTTGTCACCAGTTTGACAGTTTCAGAATGTTTAAAATATTTATTTATTTTCAAATGTGGTTTGTAGAAGATATGTTACTAATTGATTATTATTTTTTATTCCAATCGATAGTGCGCACTTTGTTTAATTTAATCATCAGCTTCACTGTTTGTTTTTGCCAAAAATAAACACTTTGCGGAGCACTTAAATTGGGAGCAGAAAAATATGCAGCCTGTCACTAAATGAATGTATAGGTGAATTAAGGTATGTTGTTCGGCTGAAGGTAGTGGAAGAGGGGAAGAGGAAGGTGGGGAAGTACCTGGCTATTCCGAACTGGTCACCAAACACGGCTAAAGCCATTTCTAGCAATTTTTCAATTCTGAATAGTAGTCTTATTCCAGGGCAACACTGAGAGTATCTTCCAACAAAAAAAAAATTAAAATAAAGTTTTCCAACGTGTTGATTACCCCTGGCCTTATCCTTGACTTGAAGAGTTAAGGGTTTTCCCGCACTCTGCCGGTCAACTGGTTGATAACCACTGGTCCTCAAACTATCCAAATAGTGCAATAATTTTTTTTTTAAACGTACTTTATTATTTATATTTAAATTCAGCCAAATTTTCTATTTAAACATTCTTTAATTATATTATTCTATAATATAATTATTAATTATATTCATCTTTGCCTGAATTGCCTGAACCTACACAACTGGTAGATTGCTTATCTTTGCCTGAACCTACACAAACTGGTAGATTGCTTATCTTTGCCTGAACCTACACGAACTGGTAGATTGCTTCATCTTTGCCTGAACCTACACAAACTGGTAGATTGCTTATCTTTGCCTGAACCTACACAAACTGGTAGATTGCTTATCTTTGCCTGAACCTACACAAACTGGTAGATTGCTTATCTTTGCCTGAACCTACACGAACTGGTAGATTGCTTCATCTTTGCCTGAACCTACACAAACTGGTAGATTGCTTATCTTTGCCTGAACCTACACAAACTGGTAGATTGCTTCATCTTTGCCTGAACCTACACAAACTAGTAGATTGCTTATCTTTACCTGAACCTACACAAACTGGTAGATTGCTTATTTTTTTAAATTTGTTATTTTACGCTTTCATACATTTCTATTGAAAAAAAAAATTTTTAGTAGCTCACATTTATATTTTTGACTGCGTAATTTATTTTTTTATTTGTATTCTACTCAAGCGAAACGATAGGAAAACCTTCAATTTATCTAAAGCATATTTTTGGTATTCATAATGTACACCAATTCGTTATAAAGATTAATCAAAATAGTGATTTAGCATTAAGCTTCGCCTTAATGACCAAATCTGACAGCCGAGTATCTTCAAACCTTCATCTTTCCCATCTCCTTCTCCTCCCCACCCCTTTCAGCCAAACAAGATTTGCTAAATTTGGATCCCATAATTCCACTGGACGTGTGCATAAAAATTATACAACATTTGAACAACTCTGATATTTTATTGTTGTTATTAAATTTTGTGGTCAGTTATCTTCAATTTATGTGTTTATAAGGTCAGGGGGCATTTTGATAAAAGGTGCATAACATTTGATATGTTTATTAAGTGCATAGAGACGGAATTTCCTTTTGGCTAATACGCACTTAATTTGCCGTTACTAGAAATCATTGACCTTGCATTTCTGATGGAGTCATTTCATAAGCTTGTAAAAAAATTTGTTTAGGCTTTCGCTGACATTAAATTATCCTGAAAATTTCAGTATTAGATTGGCCAATGGTCTTTTGACTCCTAGGTCCCAGATAAGCCAACGAAATTGATTATCAGTTCAAAGAAATGATCTCGTTATTTGATAACGTTTAAGGCGATGCCATCCGTAGTAATGCAAAATCATTTGTTTTTAGTTTAAATTTGGTCGCCTAGAAATGTTTCAGATGCTTTAATTAAATACTGCGAGTAGAATACATCTTGGCCTTTGAAATAATCGAGTATTTTTTAGATAAGTCTTTTTATAAGCCCAGAAAAAAATAATGTATAGGCCTATGAAAACTGCTTTAAAGTTAAAAATCTCCTACTTACGAACCCATTTTCGGTTATGATTTTATTGTATAATGTGGCAAATTAAGTTATTTATAAAATGATCGGAAAAAAATTCAATATTTATGCCTGAACATCCACAAAATAAAATAAAAGGCACTTTTTGGACATGTTTTTTTCTTGCATAAATCAAAACAGGCGGATGGTGTTAAGCGGGAATTTAAACCTTATCGCCATCTACGTAAGGGTTGTTATTGATAGCGGCTCAATTTAAAATATTACACGACGTAGTGCATCGCCTTAAAAAAAAGTCCTCACAATTCCAATATTAGATTGGCCAATGGTCTTTTGACTCCTAGGTCCCAGATAGGCCAACGAAATTGATTATCTGTTCAAAGAAATGATCTCTCGTTATTTGAAAACGTTTAATCGATTTCTTTAGAAGGAAATAAAAAATCAACTTGTAAAAATTAGCGTTCTTTTGAAATTCTTTTCAAAAAATTGGATTGAACCTTCCTACCCAAGAGCTGAAGTCGACAACTCTACCATCCGAGACAAATCCCAATTGGATAAGACTGAAATTTATTGCTTGTGTTAATTGGTGTAATGTCGAATTGTCCGCGTGTGTGTGCATAATTACCACCAAAAGTTCATAGAATTCATCGTCGTCGACAACTAGCCTATCTGCCGAGTTTTAGCTCGATCTGATGTCGAGAAGTAGATTAATTTCCTCTTCCAATATTTACATTAATTCACAAAAGCAAAGGTGAAATTCAAATATATGTATTTTAAAATGGAGATTTTTCAACAATTTTTTTCCCTCGAGAGTCAAATTTGGGATTGCTGTGTGGAGGGTCTCTTTGAGGAAAGAAAGGAGTGAACCTGGTTCTTTAAGAGACTTATGTTGTAGGAAGGAGGAAACACAGAAGCCAGCAAATCGTTCGACAGCCGATCTGTGAATCGATCTGAACACAAAAATGATCCATTGTCCTGTGGCAAATGTCAACAGTCTACAAATGTTGGGTGTGAATTTGGCATATTTTCTGATTGTGGCCGGTAGCAAAGGGATGAATGATGCTAGTTCCTCAGAGCATCTTCCACTAAAATACCGGTAGAACGAGGACAGCTTACATCCACAACACACTTTTATTGATATTGTATGCAAATCAATTTGTGGTTTTATTGTGGAATATAATCAATATTTGACACAACTATTGGTGTAGCTGTGGTTAACAGTTAGAATTGGAAAGGGATTCTACTTATCACTGCACAAGCTTACGTATTATGTAGACTCGAATTAAACATACTGAACATGTTCACTGCACCGGTTTTCTTAACCTCTCAGACAAAGACTTTTATCTACTATGTGTTCCTTTGAGAACTGTCAAAACGTGATAATTTTTGTGTTATTTACGAGTTTTGCTAAAAGCTTCATAACTCACGTTTTGGGAAACGTAGCCTCATTCTAAAAAATGTTTTGGAAAGATTATGAAATCCACTATCGCATTGTGTTGTAATATTTGTAAATATTTGCGTTTCTAAATATACATTTTATGAAAACGTCAAAAATATGTAAAAATCGCTTACAATTATTTCAAAGCTTTGAAAAATGTACTTTTTTCTGAGTATCATAAAGAAATAACACTTTATATATTGAAGAAATATAATTAAAAACTATTAGTCACCTCAAAATATTAACCGTTCAAACTAAAATATTTTTAATAAATTATTTATTAACGCAATAAATTATGAACGAACAAGATGATAGATTCAATCGGCTTAGATAATGCAACTCTACGTTCCATAGATATTCTTGAATACAGACGCGTAGCGTTATTCATTATCGATACTCTGTTTTTTAAATCATGGCAATCCGTATACTAGTGATGGAAATAAATCGATTTTTGTAAAATCTCGCGCGTTTACGTGAAAAGACGTTCTAATGTCTTGACCGCTATTATCATATTTACGTCTTTTGACGTTCTAATGTTCTGAGTGGTTAACAGACTGGTAATGCACAGTAAATTTGATGCAATGTTTCTCGTGTATGTACGTAGGTACTCCACACTATCAGACAGGGACAGGTAGTTGGGTGCAAGAATGCAGGAACATAAGTTAAACGGAGAAATGCATATAGTTGGGTCAACAAATTGATTTGAAAAGCACTTAATTTTATTAATACCGTTATCAGGCATATTTGTGACGCCAGGGTTTCTCAGATTAATGACAATTTAGCTTTTAAATGACTAATTTTATATTATTAGTAAAGTTTTTCCCAGCAATCATTTCAAGATTGATTGCTGGGTAATCCCAATATTAATTATTGTGTAATTAACGCAAGGCACTGCCAATGGTATTCCTTTAATTTATTATGATCATGTTATAGTCTCCTTCAATGGACAACATTCTTTCCAACATGCCTTCGATTTCATATGCTTGGTGTAACTCTAAGTGGCCGGCTTAGGCACGGTGGTTCCATCCAAGCCAGAGTCAGGTTAGCCTCTCAGAACCTGTGCGTACTGTACAGGGACTGCTGATCCTGTACATTGTTGTAATTTGTTGCGTGACATTTTGCTACAAAGAAATGTGAGATCAATTATTACTTTTATTGATACGACGCCTCAAAGACAAGGTGTGTGTATTTTTGCAATCTTAATTTAGCTGGTTAGATTGTTAATGATAAAGTTCGTGAGTGCCCCTACTTAAAATATTATATTTATAATTGTTTGAAAAATGATCTTTAGTAGTGAGCGTTGAGACGAACATGCTGGAAGACAAAGCACCGTGTAGACTAACAATAAATAAAAAGCAATGATTCTTCTCATCTTTCGGCTGCGAGATAATTTTAAAATCTACACGCCCTGTTTTAGTCGATGTAGATAATGCATTATGTCAATTCCGCCATCCCAATTTCACAGTAAAACCTCGGTGTTTGACCATTACACTGTAGCGATGCTACGAGAATATTCTGGAACGCTCGCCAATGCAAAACGCATTGTAGAGGGAATACTCTAGACGCAATGCGAGCGTTCGGAGTTTCTACCTACAAGGTCTGAATGTTCTCAAAGCATCGGGCGGCTATATAACGAGGCGTGCCGAGATGTACTCAGTCAGTCATTAATTAGCAGTTTTACGAGTGACCAACAAGCGTGTGCTGCGACCGCTTGCTGCGTACTGAGTAGTCGGCCGCTATGTCTCCCGCTGTTTCTTCATCGCGCTGCTACCGGACCATCACCTACACCCGGCTCTGCACGGACTACAATTTATGGTGGACTCCTCGGGATTACATCAGCGCACTGGCCCCTGCTATCATTCCTGGCCAGCGCTGACCTCACACGCCTAGACCCTGCGACACCTCACCGGTCTGCCTCGGCCCCGCGGCATCGTCACCGGCCTGCATCTCCCGTATATCTGCCGACCAGGTCCATCGCACCTTCGGCTACCTCGTTCACACTGGAGTACCCGGAAGACTCCACGTTTTCACCAGTGAAGACTCAAAATAAACCCTGTGACACAACACAACTATCATCTTTCATTGTCGTCTTACCAGTTCCCCAAAACACCAATGAAATAATTAAAGAATGAAAGTATTAAACTAAGTTGCTGTTGTTGTTTGATGTTTGCAGGAGAGAAGAGGAGTCCAGACCGCTGACCCTGAAGGAAGAAGCCGATATGATCTCCTGCGAAGATGGAGACATCATCCTGGTGGTGGCATCCAACAACTCCTACAACATGGTACGAGGAAATGTCTACAATATGGTACGTCTACATCTGTAGTTAGGTACTTATTTGATCAATTATTTCAAGCTGAAATAATTTTAGAGAGTTTTTCAAAATCAGATGTAGACGGTAATTATTCTCTTATTTTTTAATTCTGCTTTAATTCTTGGTGTGCCAATGCAAAATTTTCTCCACACACCATCTGATTCTATTTTCCTCATAACTTATACAGGGTGTATCAGCACGTACCCGACAAACTTTAACCAGCTATTCCTTAGCACATTTGGAGTAAAAAATGTTATGTGCACTTTGCTGTCCGGTAACATTTTTTTTTAATAAAAAATTTACTATTCATATTTTCACCACATGTCGCCAATGTTTTATCCTTTGTCAAAGTTTGAAAACCCGTCTGGCAATATTTTGTTCGAGTATTGTTGAATAATGTACGAACGTACCTACGTTGGCGCGCTTTTACAATCACAACGAAATGGCACGGCACCATTCGTCTCATTTTTAACTATTATTATTTAGTGTGTACGAAAGAGCGAGGACACTTTTTGACACACTTGCTAATAACAGCTGTTGAACACGAGAAACAATGCAAATGACAGTGACGGAGTGTGGATTTTTTATTTATTTTTTGTTTTTAATGGAAAAAAAATGTTACCGGACAGCAAAGTGCCCATAACATTTTTTACTCCAAATGTGCTGAGGAATAGCTGGTTAAAGTTTGTCGGGTACTTGCCGATACACCCTGTATATATGTTTTTGTAAATTGTAACTTCTTACCACATAATTTAATATTTATAAATATAGTATATAATTGTTGGGAAGTGAGTTAGCTAAGAGATTCACAGATGCACTCATAGATGGCAGTGCAAAGAGCTTGCTTGGAAGTCCACAAGATGGCAGCAGTAGTCAGTAGTCGCCAGGGCCAGTTAGGCTGCTTCCACACAAACATGGTGTTTGCAGATCTCATTTAGCCAGCTCCTAGTTAGGTCGACCATCGAAGTCACTCTTGTAATACGCCAAGTATTTAATAAATCCCTGATTTAACACAAAGAACTTATTCTTCATAATCTCCTTCCACGACGAGTTGGAGAACTGTTTGTGGGAACACAACAAGAGAAATGATTATTGAACCCCTGAGGGTAATTTGTTATCATATGAAACAAATACGCTATCCGCGTCTGTCTGTTTGGGCGCTTAGTATTTCTAAACTACGCAACGGATTTTGATAGGATTTTCACCATCATTTAGAGAATTTCTTCTGGAAGGTTTACCTATATAATGCATGCATATTATATTTATAGAAAGTGAAGAAAAGTCGATGTTTTGTAATCAAGTGGTAAAACAAATTTTCAGGCGCTTACATTACTAACTCTCGCCAAACCTTATGAGATACATCAAAATAATAAAATATGTCTTAAATAAGCCTACAGAAAAGTCTGCAGGATATCTTCTAAGGATTAAGTTATTCAAGTTATCCAATTATTATTATAACTTCAGGAAACGCCGGTTACACGTCAGCTAGTTTCTAATAAGAAATTTGAAAACGTACTTCATCACATATTTCTTTAGTTCAGAAATATTCCATTATTTTTAGTTTATTGCAAAGGGGCCGTTCAAGTATTATGTAAGCACTATAGGGGGGCAGGGGGGTCTTTGCTTTGCTTATTTTTGATGACATGGGGGGGTGGGGGGGTCGAGATGTGATTACGTCAGCACTGCTCAGCAGTAGTTATTTTTTTTTACACATTGTCTATGTTTGAAAACCGATTACATATTCGGGATTCCCACTGTGTCAATAAAGTTTGTTTAAATGAATATTATGTGCATTAAAGTCCTCTATCCTAAGTCTATTTTATAAGTGCTGCTTATGAATCAATAAAAAAACCGAATACATTAACAGAAAAATGCATATAGGTACCAATTTTTACGTAAGCATGGGAGGGGGGGGGTAAGAGCTTTGCTTACTTTTGGTGACAAGGGGGAAGAGGGGGTAAATAATTGTAATAAATCTGCTTACGTAATACTTGAACGGCCCCAAAGCGGAAATACTGTGACCTTCTAACAGAATAATCTGACCTTCTGACAGAATATGCCAGAGACCTTATAAAAGTATCCTTAACCTTTCCCTTATTGTGCTAAAAAAAATCCACGCGTTCCGGTGCTGTTTTGTCAATTATTTAAAATGATTTAATATTGGAAAAATATAAATATTCATAGCTAATCGCTTATGTTTATTATATTTTATATCAAAAGTGATAATAATTGTAATTTAATTGCTGAAAACATGAAAAAACCATCGGCAAATGCTAAAAAAACGTGCGAGGGGTCCACATCTAACGACGGTCCGCGACCAACTGGCTGGCGGCTGGCACACACACAGCTATGCGGTCGTAGGTATCAATGGTCTAAATCAAAATACAACTGCGGACGTGTGGATTTCTCATGTTCCCGCATAGTGAACTAAAGTGGGACATCAATAGCGTGTCATTTCCTCGCACACTCTTCGCGTAACAGTGTCACACGGTTGATTGTATTGGTGTATTTGTTCCCGATTTTTAACAAAAATCTCTGATTTTTAATTGAATTCGAAAACTACGTAAAATATTATTTTTTAATTCAGTGCATAAATGTATAACGGAGGAATACCTAAAATCTGAACCCAGAATTTATTATATTTATAGAGTTATTAAAGTTATTAGAAGCAATGTGTAGTAAATACACACCACAGATGAGGAAAGGTTAAGGTTACGCTGGCTTTCAAGAGCTTAAGGGGTAGGAATAAATTAAGTTTTCGAAATCTGATGTAAACAGTGAACTTCCTCTTATTTGAAGGACAAGTTAGCATAATTTCGTAATAAAACTGTAAATTTGTATAAAAATGAAATTCACATTGCCCACCCTTTCATTCTGACATTCTCTTCTTTATATAAATATAGAAAAATAAAATTTGCTTCTTCTTTTGTTACAAAAACAGTTTTCTGCTGCGCACCCCGAATACTATAAGTAATATAACATTACTATAAACAAAAACAAATCCACATCACAGAGAACTCAAAAAACCTATTCGATTTGAGCATTCAGGTCTTTTTTTTCGATATTTTTCGGCGAGAGGGTTCCAAAAAATTTTAACCCCCTAGCAACCGAACTTTTTCAAAATTCAAAATTGGACTTGATTTACTCGAAATCAATCCAATTCCAAAATCGATTCCAAATGTGATGTTGATTCACCAATTTCCCGCTTGCACCACTAGTTTCCCGACACCATGTATAATGCATTGTAAATTCTAATTAACTTTTCTTTTTCAGTATGAACCCGACGGCTTCAATGAAGCTGATTTCGTCAAAGACGAAAATGACGATAGAACATCCGGCGCGTCGGAATCGGAGATGCTGACCAAACCCCGCATGAAGTACAAACGCGAGGGCGGCCTGTACGCCTGCCGCGAGTGTCCCTTCACCACCCTCAGCTGCGCCTCTCTTCGGGAGCACCTCACCACCCACCAGGAAAAACCATTCCTGTGTGAAGAGTGCGGCTTCGCCTGCCGAAACTCCTACAAACTCCGTCTGCATAAGCTCATCCACAACACCGTCAAACCTTACGCTTGCGACGAATGCCAATACAGCTCCCGATACTTGAGAGATCTCAATGTCCACAAGCGAATGCACAATGATACACGAATGTACACCTGCGAAACTTGCGGCAAATGCTTCAGAAGACTCAAACACTTAAAACAACATAAAGAATCGCACGAAGAACACGACAAATTCAAGTGCGAACGCTGCAATTTCACCACAAAAAACGCAACAACGATTAAAAAACATCTAGAAAACCACGATAAGCCGCTCATATGTAATCATTGTGACAGCGTGTTTGATACGAGAGCGGAACTGACGACACATCGCGTAACGGAGCACGATGTTTTGATTAAAC
Organism: Hesperophylax consimilis; assembly: GCF_061612785.1. NCBI lineage: Eukaryota > Metazoa > Arthropoda > Insecta > Trichoptera > Limnephilidae > Hesperophylax > Hesperophylax consimilis. Next base: position 15,065,741 of record NC_142855.1, on the reverse strand, counting down.
GCGTGCGTCCGACTAACAACGATGATGACAATTTAGAATATCCGTGTGACGTTTGCAATTTATCGTTTAAAACCAACAGGAATCTTTTAAAACATCAAGTGTCGCATTCGGAAGAGCGCCCGTTCTCGTGTGACGATTGCAACTTAACTTTCAAGCGTAAAACGGATGTGTATAAACATAAATTGATACATTCAGGTCAGAGACCGTTTGCGTGTAAGTTGTGTCCATTTGCGAGCGTACGTGCTGCCGATCTCCGGACGCATTTTAGGAAGCATTCCGACCTTCGCCCTTATCCTTGTACCTCGTGTCCGCTGCGTTTCAGAAAGAAAGACACGTTAGCCCGGCATTTGGTGACCCACTCGGACGCCAAGCCGTACCTGTGCACGTTGTGCGGGTTCAAGTGTAAGACGACCGAAGGGTTAAAACGACACATTCGTTTGCACGAGGGACCGCGCATCCCGTGCGACGAGTGCGAGTATTCGTGTTTGGAGCCGCGCCAGTTGGCCAAGCACAAGTTGAAGCACCCTCCGGATAAGAACGTGGATGAACCGACCGAGAGCAATGCAGAAGTGGAAGAAAAGCCAACGCTCATGGTGCAGTGGGTTTGGGACGAATGAGCACGATACACGCTTTATAGAGGGGTTCCGGTTCTCCGACTCCGAGATGAGATTGACCGAAGGAAGAGAAGTGTGTTAATGTTGTTGTTCCGCACTTCTGATGACATTGATCCAATATTCTAAAAAATATCGAAATTCTTTGGGGAGCATGGAGACGATCGTAGTCCCAAAAATTGCCGATTTTAAGTTAGTTATGCAATTTCGTTATGAATTATTATGCTCTGCTCCTGTTCAATCATCAATAAAGAAACAACGTCATCTAGTTTGGCAGTGAAAACATGCAACGTGTTTCAGAATGTTTTACTTAAAAATAAACCACCATAACGTGTTGAAACTCGTTTTAATTACGTTATCATCGGTGGCCAGTTGACGTGTCCTCGCCGATTAATTACTCTTTCAGGGAATAAATCAGCTAACGAGGATCGCAATTGTGGCCAATCTGATTTTGCATTCCTGGAGCCAAAAAAGTCCATTTCATAATAGCATTGGCAATATCGAACGGAACGAAAAACATTCTGAGACATCCATTATTATGTACATAAACAAAAATTCTAGGCCTGTCTAGGGGCTAGGAGTCGAATCACATTATTCCCTCACTTCTATTGAAATTGTTCATTTTTAAAAAATGTCGTAATTCATTCTTGAACCTTGGAGTCTCATCTAAACAAGCAAAAACATAATCATAAAACAGACCTGATTCAATCTATAAACTGATGCACAACACGCGGGTGTGATACCGCCGCCCCAGACACCATTTGTTGCATAACCGACACCTCTTCCGTAGGTAAGGCCGGGGACTTGACAGGGGTGTTCCGGTTCGTGAGTTGAGGTTTGTCCGAAGTTTTGGGGCGGATCAGAAGACGTCGGTTGAGAGACCCTTTAAACTCTTCTCGACAAACCTCCACACATCCCCAAAGATGACATAGGGGAATTGATTTTCCTCAGGTGGGTGCGAATGGATTGTTTTCATGACCCGCTCCGCGTTCAACATCTCTGCTATGGAATGAATTGCCAGCCTCTCTGATTTCTCCCTTTTAGAATTCGGTTATCTTCGAGACCTAGATTCCACTCCTTGTCCAGAATAAGACCCTCCACACAGCATTCCCAAAGATAACATTAACCATGAAAAATAGCTCAAACGGAGCTAGAATCGACTTTTAATTGGAATCCTTCACCTTTCCCAAAGGGTTCCATGATAACTCAACACAGTGACAATTCATCACACCTTTAAAAAGTGATATAAAGTCATTAGAAACGATGAAAAAAAAAAATTTAAACCTAACCTACTTAACCCAGTTAATAAAGTTTTTGTTTCATCACTTTCCATGACTTTATATAACTTTTTAAAGATGTGATGAATTATCGTTGTGATAATTTATCGTAAAAGACCACTGTTCAGAATAATAACATTGCTTGAATAGTCAGTTACTTCCCTATCTCCTTCCCCTCCCCCAGATCCAGACTGTTGGGAGCATTTGAGACACTACGGTATCCACATACAAACAAAAAATAATAATAATAATATATACAGCAAAGTGCCCATAACATTTTTTACTCCAAATGTGCTAAGGAATAGCTGGTTAAAGTTTGTCGGGTTAGTGCCGATACACCCTGTATATAAATTTTTGAGTCAATCTGTGCGCTATAGACTCAATGCGTGCTGTTTTTTTTTTGTTTTCATCATTAAATATTATATTATTGTAAATAGATAATTCTAGAATGTGTTACTTAATTATTTTTCTTACCGGAATCAGATTATTTATGAAATTGATGCTGTTTTACGAACTGTATGTACTAAAAAATAAAATTATATTTTTATAAGAATTTGTAATTAATTTATTACTCCCCTTGCGTCTTCATAAATAAGATTAAAAAAATACAATGCAATTAGAACCTTTCCCTTACTGTGCTAAAAAAATCCACGAGTTCTTGTGCTGTGTAATTAAGGCGATGCTATACGTTGTAATGCAAAATCATGTGTGTTTGGTTTGAAAATTTGGTCGCCTAGAAATGTTTCAGATGCTTTAATTAAATACTGCGAGTAGAATACATCTTGGCCTTTGAAATAATCGAGTATTTTTTAGATAAGTCTTTTTATAAGCCCAGAAAAAAATAATGAATAAGGCCTATGAAAACTGCTTTAAAGTTCAAAATCTCCTTCTTATGAACCCATTTTCGGTTATGATTTTATTGTATAATGTGGCAAATTAAGTTATTTATAAAATTATCAGAAAAAACTTAAAAAATTATGTCTGAACATCCACAAAATAAAATAAAAGGCACTTTTTGGCCATGTTTTTATCTTGCATAAATCAAAACAGGCGGATGGTGTTAAGCGGGAATTTAAACCTTATTGCTATCTACGTAAGGGGCGTTATTGATAGCGGCTCGATTTAAAATATTACACGACGTAGTGCATCACCTTAATATACATCTCAAAATAAGCGATTTAATATCAAAAAAATATGAATATTCATTACTTATCGCTTATGTTTAGTTTATTTTATATTAAAAGTGATAATAATTGTAATTTAATTGCTGAAAACGTGCGAGAGGTCCACATCTAACGACGTTCCGCGACCGACTGGCTGGCGGCTAGCACACACACAGCTATGCGATCGTAGGTATCGATGGTCTAAATCAAAATACAACTGCGGACGTGTGGATTTCTCATGTTACCGACCGCATAGCGAACTAAAGCGGGACATCAATAGCGTGTCATTTCCTCGCACACTCTTCGCGTAGCAGTGCCACACGGTTGATTGTATTGGTGTATTTGTTTCCGATTTTTAACAAAAAACTCTGATTTTAATTTAATTTGAAAACTATGTAAAATATTATTTTTTAATTCAGTGCATAAATGTATAACGGAGGAATACCTAAAATCTGAACCCAGAATTTATTATATTTATAGAGTTATTAAAGTTATTAGAAGCAATGTGTAGTAAATACACACCACAGATAAGGAAAGGTTAACCACAGAATAATTAAACCATACACATCTATGAAACCAAAGGTTTCGGCTGCAATTTAGAGATAAATTTATGAAACTGAATTTTTTTTATTTATTATTTTTATATGAAACAACAAAAAAGTGAGGTAACAGTAATGTTTATAATACATTTGTTTAATTAAATGTGTTTATTTTTTTTCATTATCATTAATTTTAGACGAAAAAACGTAGGTGAGCCATGTTTGTTTTAAAAATATTTAATATTTTTAAAATTATATGTTGATTTGTAGTAATAAAATTTGACAGTGTATTTCACCAAAAACAGTAATATCCACAGACATAGGAATTAATAGACGAGAAGATAATGGCGAGGGGTAAAATCAACTGTTGAAGAACGAAGGGGGTGAAGCTGACTGTGATTCGTCAATAAATCAATCTGACAGTAAATAGGCATCTCGCATTATAATATCACCATTTACTTCTTAAAAGTAAAATCTGCTTTTGAATGAATAGACATTTTTACATGGGAGCGCAAATTACTCGCCACGTTATGAACAAATTTGCGAAGTCCAAATTCGGCAAAAAAATTCGGTTCATTTTCAGAGTCGAATATTTCGTTTAAGTATTTAGTTAAGACACTTTTATAAATGTTCATAATTTACTTCCCAGCAACCAACCAGCTTTGTGTTTCGCGTCCAGACGTTTCTCGGTGTGATAGTAACAACTGATTCATATTATACGATGTGAATATGCTTAAAATAAAGTAAAATAATGCTTATATATGGAATGTAATACGACAATTGGGTTTATTCTCTTTTTCACATCTATTTTTACAAGTTTTCATAGTACAAGTCAACATTTTGCCGTGTTATTTCGTAAAATGAACCGATGATGCCTCGACCATAGTTCGCACGAGAATGATGACGTCACGTTTTCAAATTTCACTTGAGGCCATACGCGAGCCCAGCCGGCTCCAATGGAACCGGTATGGGGAGTGGGGAATAATACGCTTTTAATCACTTAGGGCAGGTCTACTAATATTCATATGTCTATGGTAATATCCCATTTATTTGGATTTACATTTGATAAGCGGAAATACACTCAAATTTTCCCGACTTTCTGACATCATCTTTAAGGAATGTTGGAGAAGCAGTAGACTTAAAATTAGTTAACTTAAAATTTGAAAATTAAAAATAGTGGACATTATCGACATCTCTGGTCAGTTATTGTATAGATTTTGCTCTGCAGGTGAGTGACAATGAAATTAAAATATTTTTGTCACAAGAAAGTGGCAGTTTTTGAATTACAATGTGTTAATTCAAATATTATTCTAAATTCTACTCTCTTGAGAGCTTGTCGTGACAGATCATTATTTGAATCCTATATTTTCTATACCCGCTATATCCGATTTTTTGACAAAATGATCTGAGTATGACATCTTGTTCACATTTTTGCGAGCAACAAGAGGAGCCTAAAATTGAGTTTCAAAACCCTCCTTATCACGACCAAAAACCATGTTAAAACTGCGAGTGAGAAACCAAATCCGCTATATCATACAAAAAGTTACTATCAAAACGCGCTATATCGGATTCAACCAATCACAAGCAGTTATTTTGCCAAAATACAATATGGCCGCCGCTCTGACGCCACGCTCGTGTGTCAAAATGATCTACGCGTGTGTTTCTAAACCCGCCATGTCGGCTCAGTTGACTTTCAAAAGCCTCTATATCACCTAGTGGAAACAGTAGTGCAGATTTAAATGGGAATATTGGTATTGCGGTGTATATAAACTATTATACTCTTTATTTAAAATATAATAAAATATTACACTTATAACATTCCGTATAAAAGTAAAAAGTTGAAATACAGTATTTATTAATAGATAATTTAGATGCAAGGCAATGGACATAATAGTATATGTACAGTAGGTGTATAGAACGTATTTAAATAGTGTAGGCCTATAAACAATGATTATAAAATGTATTTTAATATTCTGGATCTGGTAAAGAAAAGTGTGTAACTTTTGATGTGTTAATTTAATATTAACAAGCATCTTAAAAGAAGAAAACTTACATATCACATACGCATGTAAATAAAATTGATTATCTTCATTAATTATCAAAATACTACAATATAACAAAAGATTCTTATTTAAAATATATTGTTGCATTTTTTTTGATAAGTAAAAATTAATATTCAATATTTTGTTCAGCAATTGCGAGCATTTTTTTATATACCTTACAGTTGTTTTTGTCATTTGCCCTATGATTAACTGGAAATGTCATTTTATATTTTTCATTTTGAGTGCAACAGTTTCTGCAGTTTGGTTGTTTGTCCTTGTTCCCGCATTCGCTGTATGTGTGGTCGAGACCGCAGTAACTGCAAACAGGCTTTTCGTCCTTCTCTCTCTGCAGACATCTTGCAGCACCGTGTCCGAAGCGTAAACAGTGGTAACATTGCATTACTGGATTTGCGTCTTCAACAAAGATTCTTTGGTATCCGATTTTAATTTTATCTTTGTTTAAGAGTATTTTCCGGGTTTCACTCTCTACTTCAACCACATAGTTAGATGTATCATTAAATTTATTTTTAATTATTTTCTTGACGTTGAACACAGGTTTATGTTCCTTATTTTCCGACATAATTTTAATTTCTTCATTTTGTTCGATGATGTCACAAGTGAAATCTTCTTTATCATAATCATTAAATATTCCCTTGAAAATTAAAGTAGGTTGTTTTTTTGTTAATTCCTTAGTATCGACATCATTTATTACTTTTGAGATCTCCATTTGTAATTTCTTCGCATCTTCTTTTTTTAAACACTCGATGATGATTCTGTTTCGGGATATTTTTTTGATGCCTTCAATACATATTCCCAGTTTACTAGTTTTAATATGTTTTTGTATTTTTTTTAGAATCGAGTCAGAAGAGTCACTGTTTGTTTTAGGACTAATCATTAGACAATATTTATTTTTTGTATTTTTTTGTTTATTTTGAGGGTAATCATATGTTTTTTCTCTGTTCGCGATTTCTATTTTATTTTTATCTTCCGACATTTCAATTGCCAGGTGCCCTAATAATGATAAAATGTTTGTGGCTTTATTTGTCACAATAATTTGTTGGTCTTTACTGAACTTTTTACTGGAATCTTGCACTGCGAGAAGTAGTTCACTAACTACCTCCTTTGCTTCTTCCATGAATTTGTGTAGATTGGCCATATTTATTTTTTCACAAACTTACTCCACTTTACACTTTTACAACCAGTAGTACTGTACAAATATTGTTGTCACCAGTTTGACAGTTTCAGAATGTTTAAAATATTTATTTATTTTCAAATGTGGTTTGTAGAAGATATGTTACTAATTGATTATTATTTTTTATTCCAATCGATAGTGCGCACTTTGTTTAATTTAATCATCAGCTTCACTGTTTGTTTTTGCCAAAAATAAACACTTTGCGGAGCACTTAAATTGGGAGCAGAAAAATATGCAGCCTGTCACTAAATGAATGTATAGGTGAATTAAGGTATGTTGTTCGGCTGAAGGTAGTGGAAGAGGGGAAGAGGAAGGTGGGGAAGTACCTGGCTATTCCGAACTGGTCACCAAACACGGCTAAAGCCATTTCTAGCAATTTTTCAATTCTGAATAGTAGTCTTATTCCAGGGCAACACTGAGAGTATCTTCCAACAAAAAAAAAATTAAAATAAAGTTTTCCAACGTGTTGATTACCCCTGGCCTTATCCTTGACTTGAAGAGTTAAGGGTTTTCCCGCACTCTGCCGGTCAACTGGTTGATAACCACTGGTCCTCAAACTATCCAAATAGTGCAATAATTTTTTTTTTAAACGTACTTTATTATTTATATTTAAATTCAGCCAAATTTTCTATTTAAACATTCTTTAATTATATTATTCTATAATATAATTATTAATTATATTCATCTTTGCCTGAATTGCCTGAACCTACACAACTGGTAGATTGCTTATCTTTGCCTGAACCTACACAAACTGGTAGATTGCTTATCTTTGCCTGAACCTACACGAACTGGTAGATTGCTTCATCTTTGCCTGAACCTACACAAACTGGTAGATTGCTTATCTTTGCCTGAACCTACACAAACTGGTAGATTGCTTATCTTTGCCTGAACCTACACAAACTGGTAGATTGCTTATCTTTGCCTGAACCTACACGAACTGGTAGATTGCTTCATCTTTGCCTGAACCTACACAAACTGGTAGATTGCTTATCTTTGCCTGAACCTACACAAACTGGTAGATTGCTTCATCTTTGCCTGAACCTACACAAACTAGTAGATTGCTTATCTTTACCTGAACCTACACAAACTGGTAGATTGCTTATTTTTTTAAATTTGTTATTTTACGCTTTCATACATTTCTATTGAAAAAAAAAATTTTTAGTAGCTCACATTTATATTTTTGACTGCGTAATTTATTTTTTTATTTGTATTCTACTCAAGCGAAACGATAGGAAAACCTTCAATTTATCTAAAGCATATTTTTGGTATTCATAATGTACACCAATTCGTTATAAAGATTAATCAAAATAGTGATTTAGCATTAAGCTTCGCCTTAATGACCAAATCTGACAGCCGAGTATCTTCAAACCTTCATCTTTCCCATCTCCTTCTCCTCCCCACCCCTTTCAGCCAAACAAGATTTGCTAAATTTGGATCCCATAATTCCACTGGACGTGTGCATAAAAATTATACAACATTTGAACAACTCTGATATTTTATTGTTGTTATTAAATTTTGTGGTCAGTTATCTTCAATTTATGTGTTTATAAGGTCAGGGGGCATTTTGATAAAAGGTGCATAACATTTGATATGTTTATTAAGTGCATAGAGACGGAATTTCCTTTTGGCTAATACGCACTTAATTTGCCGTTACTAGAAATCATTGACCTTGCATTTCTGATGGAGTCATTTCATAAGCTTGTAAAAAAATTTGTTTAGGCTTTCGCTGACATTAAATTATCCTGAAAATTTCAGTATTAGATTGGCCAATGGTCTTTTGACTCCTAGGTCCCAGATAAGCCAACGAAATTGATTATCAGTTCAAAGAAATGATCTCGTTATTTGATAACGTTTAAGGCGATGCCATCCGTAGTAATGCAAAATCATTTGTTTTTAGTTTAAATTTGGTCGCCTAGAAATGTTTCAGATGCTTTAATTAAATACTGCGAGTAGAATACATCTTGGCCTTTGAAATAATCGAGTATTTTTTAGATAAGTCTTTTTATAAGCCCAGAAAAAAATAATGTATAGGCCTATGAAAACTGCTTTAAAGTTAAAAATCTCCTACTTACGAACCCATTTTCGGTTATGATTTTATTGTATAATGTGGCAAATTAAGTTATTTATAAAATGATCGGAAAAAAATTCAATATTTATGCCTGAACATCCACAAAATAAAATAAAAGGCACTTTTTGGACATGTTTTTTTCTTGCATAAATCAAAACAGGCGGATGGTGTTAAGCGGGAATTTAAACCTTATCGCCATCTACGTAAGGGTTGTTATTGATAGCGGCTCAATTTAAAATATTACACGACGTAGTGCATCGCCTTAAAAAAAAGTCCTCACAATTCCAATATTAGATTGGCCAATGGTCTTTTGACTCCTAGGTCCCAGATAGGCCAACGAAATTGATTATCTGTTCAAAGAAATGATCTCTCGTTATTTGAAAACGTTTAATCGATTTCTTTAGAAGGAAATAAAAAATCAACTTGTAAAAATTAGCGTTCTTTTGAAATTCTTTTCAAAAAATTGGATTGAACCTTCCTACCCAAGAGCTGAAGTCGACAACTCTACCATCCGAGACAAATCCCAATTGGATAAGACTGAAATTTATTGCTTGTGTTAATTGGTGTAATGTCGAATTGTCCGCGTGTGTGTGCATAATTACCACCAAAAGTTCATAGAATTCATCGTCGTCGACAACTAGCCTATCTGCCGAGTTTTAGCTCGATCTGATGTCGAGAAGTAGATTAATTTCCTCTTCCAATATTTACATTAATTCACAAAAGCAAAGGTGAAATTCAAATATATGTATTTTAAAATGGAGATTTTTCAACAATTTTTTTCCCTCGAGAGTCAAATTTGGGATTGCTGTGTGGAGGGTCTCTTTGAGGAAAGAAAGGAGTGAACCTGGTTCTTTAAGAGACTTATGTTGTAGGAAGGAGGAAACACAGAAGCCAGCAAATCGTTCGACAGCCGATCTGTGAATCGATCTGAACACAAAAATGATCCATTGTCCTGTGGCAAATGTCAACAGTCTACAAATGTTGGGTGTGAATTTGGCATATTTTCTGATTGTGGCCGGTAGCAAAGGGATGAATGATGCTAGTTCCTCAGAGCATCTTCCACTAAAATACCGGTAGAACGAGGACAGCTTACATCCACAACACACTTTTATTGATATTGTATGCAAATCAATTTGTGGTTTTATTGTGGAATATAATCAATATTTGACACAACTATTGGTGTAGCTGTGGTTAACAGTTAGAATTGGAAAGGGATTCTACTTATCACTGCACAAGCTTACGTATTATGTAGACTCGAATTAAACATACTGAACATGTTCACTGCACCGGTTTTCTTAACCTCTCAGACAAAGACTTTTATCTACTATGTGTTCCTTTGAGAACTGTCAAAACGTGATAATTTTTGTGTTATTTACGAGTTTTGCTAAAAGCTTCATAACTCACGTTTTGGGAAACGTAGCCTCATTCTAAAAAATGTTTTGGAAAGATTATGAAATCCACTATCGCATTGTGTTGTAATATTTGTAAATATTTGCGTTTCTAAATATACATTTTATGAAAACGTCAAAAATATGTAAAAATCGCTTACAATTATTTCAAAGCTTTGAAAAATGTACTTTTTTCTGAGTATCATAAAGAAATAACACTTTATATATTGAAGAAATATAATTAAAAACTATTAGTCACCTCAAAATATTAACCGTTCAAACTAAAATATTTTTAATAAATTATTTATTAACGCAATAAATTATGAACGAACAAGATGATAGATTCAATCGGCTTAGATAATGCAACTCTACGTTCCATAGATATTCTTGAATACAGACGCGTAGCGTTATTCATTATCGATACTCTGTTTTTTAAATCATGGCAATCCGTATACTAGTGATGGAAATAAATCGATTTTTGTAAAATCTCGCGCGTTTACGTGAAAAGACGTTCTAATGTCTTGACCGCTATTATCATATTTACGTCTTTTGACGTTCTAATGTTCTGAGTGGTTAACAGACTGGTAATGCACAGTAAATTTGATGCAATGTTTCTCGTGTATGTACGTAGGTACTCCACACTATCAGACAGGGACAGGTAGTTGGGTGCAAGAATGCAGGAACATAAGTTAAACGGAGAAATGCATATAGTTGGGTCAACAAATTGATTTGAAAAGCACTTAATTTTATTAATACCGTTATCAGGCATATTTGTGACGCCAGGGTTTCTCAGATTAATGACAATTTAGCTTTTAAATGACTAATTTTATATTATTAGTAAAGTTTTTCCCAGCAATCATTTCAAGATTGATTGCTGGGTAATCCCAATATTAATTATTGTGTAATTAACGCAAGGCACTGCCAATGGTATTCCTTTAATTTATTATGATCATGTTATAGTCTCCTTCAATGGACAACATTCTTTCCAACATGCCTTCGATTTCATATGCTTGGTGTAACTCTAAGTGGCCGGCTTAGGCACGGTGGTTCCATCCAAGCCAGAGTCAGGTTAGCCTCTCAGAACCTGTGCGTACTGTACAGGGACTGCTGATCCTGTACATTGTTGTAATTTGTTGCGTGACATTTTGCTACAAAGAAATGTGAGATCAATTATTACTTTTATTGATACGACGCCTCAAAGACAAGGTGTGTGTATTTTTGCAATCTTAATTTAGCTGGTTAGATTGTTAATGATAAAGTTCGTGAGTGCCCCTACTTAAAATATTATATTTATAATTGTTTGAAAAATGATCTTTAGTAGTGAGCGTTGAGACGAACATGCTGGAAGACAAAGCACCGTGTAGACTAACAATAAATAAAAAGCAATGATTCTTCTCATCTTTCGGCTGCGAGATAATTTTAAAATCTACACGCCCTGTTTTAGTCGATGTAGATAATGCATTATGTCAATTCCGCCATCCCAATTTCACAGTAAAACCTCGGTGTTTGACCATTACACTGTAGCGATGCTACGAGAATATTCTGGAACGCTCGCCAATGCAAAACGCATTGTAGAGGGAATACTCTAGACGCAATGCGAGCGTTCGGAGTTTCTACCTACAAGGTCTGAATGTTCTCAAAGCATCGGGCGGCTATATAACGAGGCGTGCCGAGATGTACTCAGTCAGTCATTAATTAGCAGTTTTACGAGTGACCAACAAGCGTGTGCTGCGACCGCTTGCTGCGTACTGAGTAGTCGGCCGCTATGTCTCCCGCTGTTTCTTCATCGCGCTGCTACCGGACCATCACCTACACCCGGCTCTGCACGGACTACAATTTATGGTGGACTCCTCGGGATTACATCAGCGCACTGGCCCCTGCTATCATTCCTGGCCAGCGCTGACCTCACACGCCTAGACCCTGCGACACCTCACCGGTCTGCCTCGGCCCCGCGGCATCGTCACCGGCCTGCATCTCCCGTATATCTGCCGACCAGGTCCATCGCACCTTCGGCTACCTCGTTCACACTGGAGTACCCGGAAGACTCCACGTTTTCACCAGTGAAGACTCAAAATAAACCCTGTGACACAACACAACTATCATCTTTCATTGTCGTCTTACCAGTTCCCCAAAACACCAATGAAATAATTAAAGAATGAAAGTATTAAACTAAGTTGCTGTTGTTGTTTGATGTTTGCAGGAGAGAAGAGGAGTCCAGACCGCTGACCCTGAAGGAAGAAGCCGATATGATCTCCTGCGAAGATGGAGACATCATCCTGGTGGTGGCATCCAACAACTCCTACAACATGGTACGAGGAAATGTCTACAATATGGTACGTCTACATCTGTAGTTAGGTACTTATTTGATCAATTATTTCAAGCTGAAATAATTTTAGAGAGTTTTTCAAAATCAGATGTAGACGGTAATTATTCTCTTATTTTTTAATTCTGCTTTAATTCTTGGTGTGCCAATGCAAAATTTTCTCCACACACCATCTGATTCTATTTTCCTCATAACTTATACAGGGTGTATCAGCACGTACCCGACAAACTTTAACCAGCTATTCCTTAGCACATTTGGAGTAAAAAATGTTATGTGCACTTTGCTGTCCGGTAACATTTTTTTTTAATAAAAAATTTACTATTCATATTTTCACCACATGTCGCCAATGTTTTATCCTTTGTCAAAGTTTGAAAACCCGTCTGGCAATATTTTGTTCGAGTATTGTTGAATAATGTACGAACGTACCTACGTTGGCGCGCTTTTACAATCACAACGAAATGGCACGGCACCATTCGTCTCATTTTTAACTATTATTATTTAGTGTGTACGAAAGAGCGAGGACACTTTTTGACACACTTGCTAATAACAGCTGTTGAACACGAGAAACAATGCAAATGACAGTGACGGAGTGTGGATTTTTTATTTATTTTTTGTTTTTAATGGAAAAAAAATGTTACCGGACAGCAAAGTGCCCATAACATTTTTTACTCCAAATGTGCTGAGGAATAGCTGGTTAAAGTTTGTCGGGTACTTGCCGATACACCCTGTATATATGTTTTTGTAAATTGTAACTTCTTACCACATAATTTAATATTTATAAATATAGTATATAATTGTTGGGAAGTGAGTTAGCTAAGAGATTCACAGATGCACTCATAGATGGCAGTGCAAAGAGCTTGCTTGGAAGTCCACAAGATGGCAGCAGTAGTCAGTAGTCGCCAGGGCCAGTTAGGCTGCTTCCACACAAACATGGTGTTTGCAGATCTCATTTAGCCAGCTCCTAGTTAGGTCGACCATCGAAGTCACTCTTGTAATACGCCAAGTATTTAATAAATCCCTGATTTAACACAAAGAACTTATTCTTCATAATCTCCTTCCACGACGAGTTGGAGAACTGTTTGTGGGAACACAACAAGAGAAATGATTATTGAACCCCTGAGGGTAATTTGTTATCATATGAAACAAATACGCTATCCGCGTCTGTCTGTTTGGGCGCTTAGTATTTCTAAACTACGCAACGGATTTTGATAGGATTTTCACCATCATTTAGAGAATTTCTTCTGGAAGGTTTACCTATATAATGCATGCATATTATATTTATAGAAAGTGAAGAAAAGTCGATGTTTTGTAATCAAGTGGTAAAACAAATTTTCAGGCGCTTACATTACTAACTCTCGCCAAACCTTATGAGATACATCAAAATAATAAAATATGTCTTAAATAAGCCTACAGAAAAGTCTGCAGGATATCTTCTAAGGATTAAGTTATTCAAGTTATCCAATTATTATTATAACTTCAGGAAACGCCGGTTACACGTCAGCTAGTTTCTAATAAGAAATTTGAAAACGTACTTCATCACATATTTCTTTAGTTCAGAAATATTCCATTATTTTTAGTTTATTGCAAAGGGGCCGTTCAAGTATTATGTAAGCACTATAGGGGGGCAGGGGGGTCTTTGCTTTGCTTATTTTTGATGACATGGGGGGGTGGGGGGGTCGAAATGTGATTACGTCAGCACTGCTCAGCAGTAGTTATTTTTTTTTACACATTGTCTATGTTTGAAAACCGATTACATATTCGGGATTCCCACTGTGTCAATAAAGTTTGTTTAAATGAATATTATGTGCATTAAAGTCCTCTATCCTAAGTCTATTTTATAAGTGCTGCTTATGAATCAATAAAAAAACCGAATACATTAACAGAAAAATGCATATAGGTACCAATTTTTACGTAAGCATGGGAGGGGGGGGGTAAGAGCTTTGCTTACTTTTGGTGACAAGGGGGAAGAGGGGGTAAATAATTGTAATAAATCTGCTTACGTAATACTTGAACGGCCCCAAAGCGGAAATACTGTGACCTTCTAACAGAATAATCTGACCTTCTGACAGAATATGCCAGAGACCTTATAAAAGTATCCTTAACCTTTCCCTTATTGTGCTAAAAAAAATCCACGCGTTCCGGTGCTGTTTTGTCAATTATTTAAAATGATTTAATATTGGAAAAATATAAATATTCATAGCTAATCGCTTATGTTTATTATATTTTATATCAAAAGTGATAATAATTGTAATTTAATTGCTGAAAACATGAAAAAACCATCGGCAAATGCTAAAAAAACGTGCGAGGGGTCCACATCTAACGACGGTCCGCGACCAACTGGCTGGCGGCTGGCACACACACAGCTATGCGGTCGTAGGTATCAATGGTCTAAATCAAAATACAACTGCGGACGTGTGGATTTCTCATGTTCCCGCATAGTGAACTAAAGCGGGACATCAATAGCGTGTCATTTCCTCGCACACTCTTCGCATAACAGTGTCACACGGTTGATTGTATTGGTGTATTTGTTCCCGATTTTTAACAAAAATCTCTGATTTTTAATTGAATTCGAAAACTACGTAAAATATTATTTTTTTAATTCAGTGCATAAATGTATAACGGAGGAATACCTAAAATCTGAACCCAGAATTTATTATATTTATAGAGTTATTAAAGTTATTAGAAGCAATGTGTAGTAAATACACACCACAGATGAGGAAAGGTTAAAGATACTCTGGCTTTCAAGAGGTTAAGGGGTAGGAATAAATTAAGTTTTCGAAATCTGATGTAAACAGTGAACTTCCTCTTGTTTAAAGGACAAGTTTGCATAAATTCGTAATAAAACTGTAAATTTGTATAAAAATCAAATTCACATCATGCCCACCTGCCACAGACATTCTCTTCTTTATATAAATATAGAAAAAAATGGATGTTTGCTTCTTCTTTTGTGTCAAAAACAGTTTTCTGCTGCGCACCCCGAATACTATAAGTAATATAACACACTATAAACAAAAACAAATCCACATCACAGAGAACCCAAAAAACCTATTCGATTTGAGCGTTTACATCTTTTTTTTAAATATTTTTCGGCGGAGGGTTCCAAAAAATTTTAACCCCCTAGCAACCGGCCTTTTTCAAAATTCAAAATTGGACTTGATTTACTCGAAATCAATCCAATTCCAAAATCGATTCCAAATGTGATGTAGATTCACCAATTTCCCGCTTGCACCACTAGTTTCCCGACACCATGTATAATGCATTGTAAATTCTAATTAACTTTTCTTTTTCAGTATGAACCCGACGGCTTCAATGAAGCTGATTTCGTCAAAGACGAAAATGACGATAGAGCATCCGGCGCGTCGGAGTCGGAGATGCTGACCAAACCCCGCATGAAGTACAAACGCGAGGGCGGCCTGTACGCCTGCCGCGAGTGTCCCTTCACCACCCTCAGCTGCGCCTCTCTTCGGGAGCACCTCACCACCCACCAGGAAAAACCATTCCTGTGTGAAGAGTGCGGCTTCGCCTGCCGAAACTCCTACAAACTCCGTCTGCATAAGCTCATCCACAACACCGTCAAACCTTACGCTTGCGACGAATGCCAATACAGCTCCCGATACTTGAGAGATCTCAATGTCCACAAGCGAATGCACAATGATACACGAATGTACACCTGCGAAACTTGCGGCAAATGCTTCAGAAGACTCAAACACTTAAAACAACATAAAGAATCGCACGAAGAACACGACAAATTCAAGTGCGAACGCTGCAATTTCACCACAAAAAACGCAACAACGATTAAAAAACATCTAGAAAACCACGATAAGCCGCTCATATGTAATCATTGTGACAGCGTGTTCGATACGAGAGCGGAACTGACGACACATCGCGTAACGGAGCACGATGTTTTGATTAAACGCGTGCGTCCGACTAACAACGATGATGACAATTTAGAATATCCGTGTGACGTTTGCAATTTATCGTTTAAAACCAACAGGAATCTTTTAAAACATCAAGTGTCGCATTCGGAAGAGCGCCCGTTCTCGTGTGACGATTGCAACTTAACTTTCAAGCGTAAAACGGATGTGTATAAACATAAATTGATACATTCAGGTCAGAGACCGTTTGCGTGTAAGTTGTGTCCATTTGCGAGCGTACGTGCTGCCGATCTCCGGACGCATTTTAGGAAGCATTCCGACCTTCGCCCTTATCCTTGTACTTCGTGTCCGCTGCGTTTCAGAAAGAAAGACACGTTAGCCCGGCATTTGGTGACCCACTCGGACGCCAAGCCGTACCTGTGCACGTTGTGCGGGTTCAAGTGTAAGACGACCGAAGGGTTAAAACGGCACGTTCGTTTGCACGAGGGACCGCGCATCCCGTGCGACGAGTGCGAGTATTCGTGTTTGGAGCCGCGCCAGTTGGCCAAGCACAAGTTGAAGCACCCTCCGGATAAGAACGTGGATGAACCGACCGAGAGCAATGAAGTTCCAGAAGTGGAAGAAAAGCCAACGCTCATGGTGCAGTGGGTTTGGGACGAATGAGCACGATACATGCTTTATAGACGAGTTCCGGTCCTCCGACTCCGAGATGAGATTGACCGAAGGAAGAGAAGTGTGTTAATGTTGTTGTTCCGCACTTCTGATGACATTGATCCAATATTCTAAAAAATATCAAATATAAAAAATATCATGGAGACGATCGTAGTCCCAAAAATTGCCGATTTTAAGTTAGTTATGCAATTTTGTTATGAATTATTATGCTCTGCTCCTGTTCAATCATCAAAAGAGAAACATTGTCATCTAGTTTGGCAGCGAAAACATGCAAGGTGTCTCAGAATGTTTTTCTTAAAAATAAACCACCATAACGTGTTCACACTCGTTTTAATTACGTTATCATCGATGGCCAGTTGACGTGTCCTCGGCGATTAATTACTCTTTCAGGGAATAAATTGTGAAGAGCAGCTAACGAGGGTTGCAATTGTGGCCAATCTGATTTTGCATTTCTGGAGCCAAAAAAGTTCGGTTCATAATGGCATTGGCAATAATCGATTGGAACGAAAAACATTCTGAGACACCCATTATTATTTACAATGTACACAAACAAAAATTCTAGGCCTGTCTAGGGCCTAGGAGTCGAATCACATTATTCCCTCGCTTCTATTGAAATTGTTCATTTTTTAAAATGTCGTAATTCATTCTTGAACCTAGGAGTCTCACCTAAAAAAGCAAAAACTTTTTTTAATCAAATCCCCGTGTAGATAATTTTAAAACGGACCTGATTCAATCTATAAACTGATGCACAACAAGCGGGTGATACCGCCGCCCCGGACACCATTCGTTGCATAACCGACACCTCTGCCGTAGGTAAGCTGCGGCCGGGGACTTGACAGGTGTGTTCCGGTTCGTGAGGTGAGGTTTGTCCGAGGTTTTGGGGACGGATCAGAAGACGTCGGTTGAGAGACCCTTTAAACTCTTCTCGACAAACCTCCACACATCCCCAAAGATGACATAGGGGGAATTGATTTTCCTCAGGTGGGTGCGAATGGGTTGTTTTTATGACCCGCTCTGTGTTCAACATCTCTGCTATGGAATGAATTGCCAGCCTCTCTGATTTCTCCCTTTTAGAAGTTGGGTATCTTCGAGACCTAGATTCACTCCTTGCCCATAATAAGACCCTCCACACAGCATTCCCAAAGATAACATTAACTATGAAAAATAGCTCAAACGGAGCTAGAATCGACTTTTAATTGGAATCCTTCACCTTTCCCAGAGGGTTCCATGATAACTCAACACAGTGACAATTCAACACACCTTTAAAAAGTGATATAAAGTCAAAGAAACAATGAAAAAAAAAAAAATTTAAACCTAACCTACTTAATCCAGTTAATAAAGTTTTTGTTTCATCACTTTCCATGACTTTATATAACTTTTTAAAGATGTGATCAATTATCATTGTGATAATTTATCGTAAAAGACCACTGTTCAGAATCAAAAGATTGCTTGAAAATCACTTTAGCTATCGTGTTTGGTGACTAGATCTGAATAGTCAGTTACTTCCCTATCTCCTTCCCCTCCCTCAGATCCAGACGGCTGGGAGCATTTGAGACACTACGGTATCCACATACAAATAATAATAATAATATATACAGGGTGTATCGGCACGTACCCGACAAACTTTAACCAGCTATTCCTTAGCACATTTGGAGTAAAAAATCTTACTGGCACTTTTCTGTCCGGTAACTTTTTTTTTTAATAAAAAATTTATTATTCATATTTTCACCACATGTCATCACTGTTTTATCCTTTGTCAAAGTTTGAAAACCCGTCTGGCAATATTTTATTCGAATTCCGTTGAATAATGCACGTGTGTACCTATATTGGCGCGCTTTTACAATCACAACGAAATGGCACGGCACCATTCGTCTCATTTTTAAGTATTATTATTTAGTGTGTGCGAAAGAGCGAAGACGCTTTTCGACATACTTGCTTATAACAGCTGTTGAACACGAAAAGCAATGCAAATGACAGTGATGTAGTGTGGAAATTTTAAATTGTTTTTAATTGAAAAAAAAATGCTACCGGACAGCAAAGTGCCCATAACATTTTTTACTCCAAATGTGCTAAGGAATAGCTGGTTAAAGTTTGTCGGGTTAGTGCCGATACACCCTGTATAAATTTTTGAGTCAATCTGCGCGCTATAGACTCAATGCGTGCTGTTTTTTTTTTGTTTTCATCATTAAATATTATATTATTGTAAATAGATAATTCTAGAATGTGTTACTTAATTATTTTTCTTACCGGAATCAGATTATTTATAAAATTGATGCTGTTTTACGAAATGTATGTACTAAAAAATAAAATTATATTTTTATAAGAATTTGTAATTAATTTATTACTCCCCTTGCGTCTTCATAAATAAGATTAAAAAAATACAATGCAATTAGAACCTTTCCCTTACTGTGCTAAAAAAATCCACGAGTTCCTGTGCTGTGTAATTAAGGCGATGCTATACGTAGTAATGCAAAATCATGTGTGTTTGGTTTGAAAATTTGGTTGCCTAGAAATGTTTCAGATGCTTTAATTAAATACTGCGAGTAGAATACATCTTGGCCTTTGAAATAATTGAGTATTTTTTAGATAAGTCTTTTTATAAGCCCAGAAAAAAATAATGAATAAGGCCTATGAAAACTGCTTTAAAGTTCAAAATCTCCTACTTATGAACCCATTTTCGGTTATGATTTTATTGTATAATGTGGCAAATTAAGTTATTTATAAAATTATCGGAAAAAACTTTAAAAATTATGCCTGAACATCCACAAAATAAAATAAAAGGCACTTTTTGGCCATGTTTTTTTCTTGCATAAATCAAAACTGGCGGATGGTGTTAAGCGGGAATTTAAACCTTATTGCTATCTACGTAAGGGGCGTTATTGATAGCGGCTCGATTTAAAATATTACACGACGTAGTGCATCGCCTTAATATACATCTCAAAATAAGCGATTTAATATCAAAAAAATATTATATCAAAAGTGATAATAATTGTAATTTAATTGCTGAAAACGTGCGAGAGGTCCACATCTAACGACGTTCCGCGACCGACTGGCTGGCGGCTAGCACACACACAGCTATGCGGTCGTAGGTATCGATGGTCTAAATCAAAATACAACTGCGGATGTGTGGATTTCTCATGATCCCGCATAGCGAACTAAAGCGGGACATCAATAGCGTGTCATTTCCTCGCACACTCTTCGCGTAGCATTGTCACACGGTTGATTGTATTGGTGTATTTGTTTCCGATTTTTAACAAAAAACTCTGATTTTAATTTAATTTGAAAACTATGTAAAATATTATTTTTTAATTCAGTGCATAAATGTATAACGGAGGAATACCTAAAATCTGAACCCAGATTTATTATATTTATAGAGTTATTAAAGTTATTAGAAGCAATGTGTAGTAAATACACACCACAGATAAAGGAAAGGTTAACCACAGAATAATTAAACCATACACATCTATGAAACCAAAGGTTTCGGCTGCAATTTAGAGATAAATTTATGAAACTTTGTGAATTTTTTATTTATTATTTTTATATGAAACAACAAAAAAGTGAGGTGGCAGTAATGTTTATAATACATTTGTTTAATTAAATGTGTTTATTTTTTTCATTATCATTAATTTTAGACCAGTTTTTAGACGAAAAAACGTAGGTGAGCCATGTTTGTTTTCAAAATATTTAATATTTAAAAAATTATATGTTGATTTGTAGTACCTAATAAAATTTGACAGTGTATTTCACCAAAAACAGTTATGTAATAATATCCCATTTATTTGGATTTACATTTGATAAGCAGAAATACACTCAAATTCTCCCGACTTTCTGACATCATCAAGGAATGTCGGAGAAGCAGTAGACTTAAAATTTGAAAATTAAAAATAGTGGACATTATCGACATCTCCGGTCAGTTATTGTATAGATTTTGCTCTGCAGGTGAGTGACAATGAAATTAAAATATTTTTGTCACAAGAAAGTGGCAGTTTTTGAATTACAATGTGTTAATTCAAATATTCTAAATTCTACTCTCTTGAGAGCTTGTCGTGACAGATCATTATTTGAATCCTATAATTTCTATACCCGCTATATCCGATTTTTTGAAAAAATGATCTGAGTATGACATCTTGTTCACATTTTTGCGAGCAACAAGAGGAGCCTAAAATTGAGTTTCAAAACCCTCCTTATCACGACCAAAAACCATGTTAAAACTGCGAGTGAGAAACCAAATCCGCTATATCATACAGAAAGTTACTAAAAACAGAAAGTTGAGTTTAACCAAAACGCGCTATATCGGATTCAACCAATCACAAGCGGTTATTTTGCCAAAATACAATATGGCCGCCGCTCTGACGCCACGCTCGTGTGTCAAAATGATCTACGCGTGTGTTTCTAAACCCGCCATGTCGGCTCAGTTGACTTTCAAAAGCCTCTATATCACGAAGTGAGTATCAAAATCCGCTTTATCCATTTTATTTATCGAAATTACTTAATTATTGTTAGACATATGTAGAAAAATAAATGCTTTTCGAAATGTTATTACTCCAATTCATTATATAAAAAATTGTAATGCAATTTCTTATGTATGCTAGACATGTGACAGTTTTTTGCGGTTTTCTCCAAATCAATGAAAGTTGATATAGCGGGTATAGAAATTACACAACTCATTTTATGGTGCGAATGCAATTTTTATTGTGCTGATTGCCGTCCGCTGCCGAATTTGGAGATAATTATATAATTCCTTGAGGATAAGGAATTGCTGCCAATCTCAATGAGAGTGATATATTCGGTGAGTTCGTATTATGTATTTGGTGGCTGGATGATAATTTGCTACGCTGCCTGCAGAGTGAATTTCGTAATCAACCCATTTTTTCATAGGGAATTATTTAATCCCCTGATGATCTGTGTGACTTAGGGGGTATTTCACTATGTCGGGCTAAATATCTGACTAGCTTGCCGTTGGCTGGCTTTAAAGAT
Source organism: Hesperophylax consimilis (assembly GCF_061612785.1). Lineage (NCBI taxonomy): Eukaryota > Metazoa > Arthropoda > Insecta > Trichoptera > Limnephilidae > Hesperophylax > Hesperophylax consimilis. Next base: position 15,043,614 of record NC_142855.1, on the reverse strand, counting down.
CAGAATAACTTCGTTATTCAACGGCGACCGTTTCACCATTGTTGCCGAGCTTCCGGATAGATAACACTCGAAATAGTCTGGCAACATCGCAAAATGTTTGCAGTTACTCCATCTACTGCTACGGCTGTCATGCATCACAGTCCGCACACCGCAAAGTGTGCATTTGTATGGTTATGTTATGTTGATTATCAGGTCATTTTAGATAGATTCGTGTCGAATTAATACATTGTTTCTTATTTTGAACACAATCAAATAATTCAGGATGGATCATACAAGCATTCAAATTCATTCGAGCTCTTAAAACTCGCGGCCTTCGCATCGCCGCCCTTTCACCTGCTTCTGTAAATCAAAAACCTCGGTATCCATAATAATTCGCAACAAAATTCGACTCACTTCTCCGCTGTCAAACTCGGAATGTTTTGACGCCATCTTTGATTCGAGGAATAGCGCCTAACGTGAGGTTCGAGCACTGATTAGTCAAATCGAACTTTAACCCGAGCGTTAGCGTTATTCAGATATAGTGAAAACGAAAAAATGACTAATCCGCGGATTAGTGCTTAGTCAGAACATAATCAGAGATAGTGAAATACCCCCTTATAATCCAGATCATCACCAAATGTAATGGTAAAAATGTCAGAGGCCTGAAGGGTTAATTATTAAATCAAAACCAAAATTTCCTCAGATATCATAAAATTTTTAACTTGGTACTTAAATACTTACCTACTTCATTTTATGTTAACCGTCATATACAGTGGAACCTCTAATAATGTGCTTAATTCGTTCCAGAATCTTACTTGTTTGTCATTTTTCTTGTCATTATCCAGTTTTGTTCTGCTCCCACCGACCATATGGCAGAAATTCAAACTCCGCACTTGATTTTTGTACATGGAACGGCACGCACCGAGGAAAAAGTGCAGCTAGTAACAATTCAACCATCATCGACAAAAGACTGTCGAAAAAAACCGCCGTTAAATCTCATTATTCGTAGCACATGCTCGCCGATTGCGTGCATAGTTCATGTGAAAAGGGGTGACTTAATCGAACGTTCTTCCCAAATGCGTGCCCCGCTGGACATCAAACCAAACCTGGTAAATGCAGAAATCTAGCGATTACTTTATGTGTTACAATTAGAAATGATAACACGCATTTCTCTGCCCCAAACTACGGTGACGCAATTATGGCGTCATCGTACAGTATTGTTATTGAATGGTATAGGGTTTTCCAATAAGAGGTGTTATGTGTATTTAATTCCGGCCATAAAATGATTTTTTATGGCCGGAATTGGGTGGTATTGATCTGGACAACGTTCACTTTCAACAAGACGGCGCTACGCGCCACACAAGCAACGAAACCATTGATCTTTTACGGGAAAAGTTTCCGGACCGTGTTATCTCTCGAAGAGGTGATCACAATTGGCCACCGAGATCTTGCGACTTCTTCCTTTGGGGCCACGTGAAAGAGAAGGTCTACGCCAACAGCCCAGCGTCGATTCAAGACCTCAAAGATGGAATTCGTGAGGCTATCGAGGACATAAGGCAGCCACTTTGCGATTTGGTTATGGAAAATTTCATGAAAAGGATATGGTCCTGTAGGCGTGGTCGTGGTGCTCATTTGACTGATGTTATTTTTCACTATTAACGGCATACCTTCCTCTTTATAATTAAATAAACATTCGATCATTTATATTAAAAAATGGCATTTTTCTTTGAATATCAAAATAACACCTCTTATTGGAAAACCCTATACAAAGAGTTGGTGCTGGCCGAGGAAGATATAGAATGATGAAATTAATCAAATACATATGTGTGGTAAAATATGGCAAATGTGATGAACGAAGAACGGGGCATAAGGTGAATGCATGACGTGGAAGTGAATGGTAGAAGAATTCGAGGAATTCTTTACAATAATATTATTTCCAGCTTAAAAATTTACCTAGTATTCCAGTACACTAGAAGTCAAACCTTACTCCTAACCATTCACATCCCCGGCACACGTCAACTACTTTATTATAAATGAAACAAAACTGTTTAACCATTTTTTCCTTTTTACGTAATTTTCAATTTAATTATTTTTCTTATAAATTTTCAATACGGACTCAACACGAGTCCTACACAATTTACAGCATAAAAAAAATTCTAATCTGGTCTCAATCCAACACTAAACCAAAACATGTGCTCAAAATCAAATGCAATATACATTTTCAAAAGTTATTAACCACTCAGAACATTAGAACGTCAAAAGACGTAAATATGATAATAGCGGTCAAGACATTAGAACGTCTTTTCACGTAAACGCGCGAGATTTTACAAAAATTGATTTATTTCCATCACTAGTATACGGATTGCCATGATTTAAAAAACAGAGTATCGATAATGAATAACACTACGCGTCTGTATTCAAGAATATCTATGGAACGTAGAGGTGCATTATCTAAGCCGATTGAAACTGTCAAGATGTTCGTTAATAATTTATTGCGTTTCTAAATAATTTATTAAAAATATTTTAGTTTGGACGGTTAATATTTTGAGGTGACTAATAGTTTTAAATATATTTCTTCAATATGTAAAGTGTTATTCCTTTATGCTACTCAGAAAAAAGTACATTTTTCAAGGCTTTGAAATAATGGTAAGCGATTTTTACATATTTTTGACGTTTTCATAAAATGTATATTTAGAAACGCAAATATTTACGTATAACAACACAATGCGATAGTGGATTTCATAATCTTTCCAAAACATTTTTTAGAATGAGGCTACGTTTCCCAAAACGTGAGTTATGAAGATTTTAGTAAAACTCGTAAATAACACAAAAATTATCACGTTCTGACAGTTCTCAAAGGGACACATAATAAATAAAATTCTATGTCTGAGAGGTTAAAAGGAAAGGTATATGTGTCTGTACCTAAATCTTTTCTAATAATCAATATTTGATAATTAATTAGAAGCTATGTCTAGTTTCAACGTTACAGATACATTGGGAATGTATCTAAAATTCTTGCTAATGTGTCGGAAAGTGACACAAATGTAACTAATATGCCACAAAAATGGCACCAAGTTTGCCACAAAGGTGCAAGTGTAACTATATATATACACAATATCCAAAATTGAACAGATGACAACCAATACACCCGAATGTAACAAATAATTCACAAAGATTTAAGGGTGGTACTGGTATGCGACTAAAGTGACAAATAAGCCACATGTTTGTGTCAAAAATTTGACATTTATGCCACATTTGCAGCAACTAGTCGCAATTTCACCAAAAATGTGACAAAAATGGCAAAAAACATGCCACAGAAATAGCAACATAGTTGGCACAAGGCAATTGACGTGACTAATATGCTACAAAGATTATAAATAATATTCTACGAATGTAACAACACGTCACTAATGTCAGTTGGTGTAACAATAAAATTACAAACTGATTACGAATGTAACAAATACGCCAAACCGCGGACAGATTACAACAATAACACTACATTTCTATCATCAATCATTTTGGGAAATGTTCAGATGTTAACAAAATGTCCGTAACGAAAGCTGTACTGCCATTTGTACTAAAACACGAAGATTGCAACACGAAGACAAAAATCACTACATTTAATAATCCACTGAAGAGAAAACCAATAGAAATGTGTCCGTTTGTATCTTGAAATGTCACTAGCCTGGCAACCATCAGTCTTCTTTCAAATCGGTACTGGATACATCACACTTCTAGGGTTAATCTATTCAGTGTTAATATAGGCACATTTAGTTTAGCAGTGGATTGAACTCAAATTAAATATAATTAAAAAAATATCATACCATAATATTATGTAACAATAATTCTCCTAAAGCCATCTTCCGAGTTATTTTAAATACAAGGCTTAGTAAAATAAACCAAGTTTCTTTCCAAATGACCAATAATGCAAACAGGCATACAAGATACTCTCGGTATCAAACGCCACCTTTCAAAAGCGAAATGGTTGTAACAAACCCCGAATTGGGAATGCAATCTCCTTCCCTTAATTCAAACCTGTTATTACATTTTTGGTCAAATGGATAAGCATAATTTACACATCATATCATTTTCAACAATCGCTGACGGCAAACTTTCGGCCCATTTTCGAGAATATTATTCCCTCGTTGCCAAAAGTGTCGACTTACAACCAGTCGATTTATATACACATGTGAAACATTGACGAACAAATCGCACTCCCACAATAATTAAACTGTCAAAGTCAAAAATTTCAGTGCGTACTAACATTTGGCAGAATACCTTTAACAGATCACTCAACAAAAAATGCCAGAATTCAATTCAAATTAGTGTTTTGCCGAAATTCAAATGTTACTTTGTTACTGCAATAGTTCAAGCTACATAACACAGATGGCTCTAGTATTTAGTAGCTCATAGAGTTCTCCAACAGATGTCTCTAGTGTATAGGTCTGCCCCTCCTTGTTCAAAACTGAGTTAGGATTCGAGCAACTGAAAGATTCTAAGTGCCTAAGAGAATGGAAGATAACCTCCTGGCAGTCATATACAGTCGTCGCCATTACGAGTGTTTTAAATCTAAGGCCCCGTTAAATGCTGCCGATTTTAGGCCCGTTTCAGCTTTTAAGCAATTTTTGATCAGCTGAAAAGCACGAAACTGTTGTTATGCTTATCAGCTGATCGCAATTTGTTCAAAAGCTGAAACAGATCTAGGATCGGAGTTTAACGGGAAAATTTCAAATTTTAAAACAAAATGGCGCTGATTTTCCATTTGAATTGCTGCAAAACGTTCCAATAATATGTAGGTACACAATTAAACTTTTCCCAGTTTCATTTATTTTGATTTAGGACAGTCCAGTTTTGAGAGTGCGAAATAGGTGAAACATGTACAAGCAAAAAAGTTTCATATAAACATTCTTTTTTTAAAAAAAACAACGCCATCTGTTGGTCGTCAAAGCAACACGCGCTATTGTTTCTCTATCTATGCGTGGCGGGGTACAGATAGCAAGAACAATGAATTCACTCTATAAATTAACCAGTTGTAAATCGCAATCAGCGATTCCGCCGTTTTTAACATCGGTGCAACTCGAAGTCCAGTCGACGTCGCATAGCAAAAAAAAATTGCACACAGATTGCAGGCGAAACAGCCGTCACAAACAGAAATAAATTAAAATACAGTACCACTTTACTATAATAACTAAGAGAGATCGAAAAAGCTGAAAAATCTTTAGTTGTGTATATTATAGGTTCCGGAATTAGAGTTGACCGAAATCACATACTGATTGGGCTGTAAGGATTATATATATATATATACACAGTGTGTATTAATTCAATACAGAAAATAATTTCCCTCAGGGCTTGTCATCTTTGGGTATGCTGTGTGGGGAGTCTTTTTGATGTAATTACATTTTTTTTCTAATTTTATTGTAATTTTCTTTTCTGAAGTCGGTTGACAAGTTTAAAACAAGCCATTACGCAAGCGTTAGCACTGCGTTTGCGTCAAATGCGGCCACGCTACCTACATCTTTGATTTAACGACGTTTTTGTTATGCGTCGTCGACAAAACTCCGAGTCAAAAGTAATTATTATTATTAAAAACAAAAAAAACATTCCTAAAAAAAGGATTGCACCTCTGAAACTATATTCTAGTTATAAAGGAAACGACATTCGCAACAACTCAAAAACTTACTGGATGAACTGATAGAATAATTTATTCTAGGCGTGCACTTCGTAGACCTGTCTGGGGCCTAGGAGTGAAAAGGTTTAGTAAATTGTCAAACTGAACTTCAATTTTTCCTTATCTATCACAAATTGGCACTCTTTTTTTGGTTCAGTTCAGCAGTTGGCACTGCTCCAACCTTCTGAAGCAAGCCCAACCTTCAGCAACCCCGAGGCAGTGGGGAGGGGAAGGAGATGGGTCATAGGAAGGTCAGAAAGTACCTGGCTATTCAGATGTGATCACCAAACACGCTGGCCAAAGGCATTTCACACTACTAGAAAGTATATTCAGTGAATTCAAATTACTTTAATTTTTATAAGTAAATTGATTATTTTTGTTGCTTTAACAAATGTCGTTTCCTCTAGAAATTAGTTTTATTTATTCGAAGCGAAGATGTTTTAATTTCGCGCATTTTTCACACAGTATTGTTCGTATGTTTTGTCTTCAAATCTCTCATTAATCACTGTTAATTTTTTTCACACTTGATTGTCAATTGAGCACCACTAAAACAATGGTATTATTATTATCATCATTATTATTTTAAGCAATATTCTATTGCACATTGCGAACAGTTTATGTATTTAGTGTCCCTGCGGCAGTTACACGGCCGTTTCCGGCGAACCTGGGATCCAAATTCTACGTTTACTCATTTCCACTGCTGCACGGACTCTGATGTTAAAAGGACAAGCAATTGTTCCCAGCCTTGCCCGCGTTTATTCCCATTTGTATTGCAAACCTCCTAAAAAATCCTTTAAATATTTAGACATTTTCAGTAATTCAAGTTTGCAACAGTTGAAATTAATTAAACTTTAAACAATCATAGCTTGCAATGGAAACAGCATTTAAAGTTAAAAGTAGTTGCATTATGGTGGAAATTATTAGCAGAACATCCCGTACAAATTTCACATTGCCAGAGTGCTACATTCACAACGCTAATATAACTTGAAATTTGAGTCACCAGAGTGTTACGTTAACAACGCTAATATAACTTGAAATTAGAGTCACCAGTTGCGTTCACAACGCTAATATAACTTGAAATCAGAGTCACCAGAGTGTTGCGTTCACAACGCTAATATAACTTTAAATCAGAGTCACCAGAGTGTTTACATTCACAACGCTAATATAACTTGAAATTAAAGTCACCAGAGAGTTGCGTTCACAACGCTAATATAACTTGAAATTAAAGTATTTTGATAAGGTATATCAAATTAAATTCAGAAAATGCTAGCTTAAATCAACTAAGAGTTTTTTTTACTACCATTGTGAACGCTTTTTAATAATTTTCAAAGTTATACCAACTAGATTTTAACAAACAGAATTTAAATCTTTTTAAAATATCGAATGTAGCCTACACTTTCGAGTAGTAAAGGTGTGGAGTTTGAAGTTGTTTTTTTTACTCCAAATGTAAACGAGGCCTTTTTAAAAAGATTCTCAAATTTTGATGAAAATTTTTTGATCTTGTTGAAATATGGAAATAAACCGAAAATGTAGATTTTAAAAGAATCAGATGCAGAACTAATAATAAATGTTAAAAAACATTCTAACAGCGGTCCCCAAACTATTTGTCATAATTTTTTTTAACGGAAGGTTTAACGAGAAACGCACAGTTAAATTTTTTTAATTTAACAATTTTTTTATTTATTTATTATCTTAATAAAATAGCCTTTTCATCAAAGTTTTTTTTTTTTAATGCTTGTTGGGGATGTTTTGTTGTTGTTGGTCGTGGGCTCGTCCTGTTGATTGGGCGGCAGACGCACCCGGAATGGATAGTCGTCGGGTTGTCCTCTAATAGTCGTCTATGTCGTATATGTCATAGACCTCCTCCTCGTCCAGCTGCATAGACTGGAAGTCTACTTTGTACCGCAGGAGACCTGGAAATGTAAGAAAAAAGGTTGAGTAAATTCATAACACTATTGAGTCCTAAAACCTGCAGCATAAAAAGTGTAAATATTTTTTCACATGTGTCAATATCCAACTTTGAGTGCCTCTGTAATAATATGATAACATTAACGTACAATTTTAACCCGTCAGGCTGATTTGTTCGCTTTCGGAAACAGCTCAAATGCTCTCATAGAAATCGTTGCATCTCCCTTACTGTCATGGTGAGAAATATGATTTAAACGGGGTTAGAAAGAGAAAACACCACGCTTTATATTCAAATCCAGAAGTTAACAGCAGAAAAATTTGCACACCTATATGAAAAGAATCTTCAATTATTAATATTGTTACTATTTTATAAGATACTGGCTGTAGTCTGTCTGTGCAAATAGAGAAATAATAGCGCGTGTTGCTTTTACGTCTAACAGATGGCGCTGAAGATTGCAGTTAAAAAAAAAAAAAAAAAATGTTTTTAACCGTCACATGTGACATCTATATAATATAGGTATGTATATAAAAACACACGCGTATTCAAATGCAACGTTGTGTCAAAATTTCAAAGCAAGAGATTTAAGATTTTGAACAAACGAACATTTTTTATTTATACAGGGTGTATCGGCACGTACCCGACAAACTTTAACCAACTATTCCTTAGCATATTTGGAGTAAAAAATCTTATGTGCACTTTGCTGTCCGGTAACGTTTTTTTTTTAATAAAAAAAATATTATTCATATTTTCACCACATGTCACCACTGTTTTATCCTTTGTCAAAGTTTGAAAACCCATCTGGCAAATATTTTATTCGAATTCCGTTGAATAATGCACGTGTGTACCTATATTGGCGCACACTTACAATCACAACGAAATGGCACGGCACCATTCGTCTCATTTTTAACTATTATTATTTAGTGTGTGCGAAAGAGCGAAGACGCTTTTTGACATACTTGCTTATAACAGCTGTTGAACACGAAACGCAATGCCAATGACAGTGATGTAGTGTGGAAATTTTAAATTTTTTTGTTTTTAATTGAAAATAAAATGCTACCGGACAGCAAAGTGCCCATAACATTTTTTACTCCAAATGTGCTAAGGAATAACTGGTTAAAGTTTGTCGGGTTAGTGCCGATACACCCTGTATAGGAAGGAGATATTTATGTAAGAAGAATGTGTATGTTTGTTTGCGCACCTTTTTTATCCATTTTCCGTTGAGCTTGTAAAAAAATGCATCAGACATAATAATGAGGACAAATAGTAACCTTAACCCCCCTCACAGCGCTGCCCAACCGGGTGGAGACATAGCTCCCCTGTTTGTACACTGTACAGACAGAGGGGCGCTCTTGTGAGATGTCACATAAAAATAAAAAATTTAAATGTATCAGACGTTCATTGTTAAGTTAATACTACAACAATAAACTATTTACTACAATACAATAATATTTTTATGGTAAAGTCCAATGGCGTGCAATGACTTTTTTTAAATATTAGTTTTATTATTCAAGAAGGATTATTTTTTAAAAGTCTCCGCAAGCCACTGTCAAAAATGGGACAAAAAAAAAATCAACAAATTTTAAAATATCAAGTTATCATAATTTTTTTTTTATTAAATGAATAATTTACATTTGTGTCATGGCTATTTGTAAATGGAATATCACTTGAGAAGGCTATGTTCAAAATCCTATGTGGCTAACCGCTATTGCCTTCCGGAACATTCCAGATCATAACAAAACCTTCCAGAACATACAAATTGTTCAAACTGCCGTAAAATTTAACTTTTCAAATCGATGATGTAATAAAATTACACATTACACAGCGATACGCAAGTATCCGATACAGCATTGTGTACTCACGTCACAAACGACTCGTCGCTACTGAAATCACGAGACACGCGCCGCCACCAATCAGCGCTGAATTGTCAAATTGTCTGCCTTTACAAACTCGCTACAACCAAACAGTTGCGGTCACCTGTAGCGGTAATTTTTACATCTCGTAATTCTTCGTCGACTGTTTTATTCCTAGCATCTTAAGCACACGCTTATAAAATGTCTTGACACAAGTGATGCCGTGTTGGTTGACTGAATGTTAACAATAATGGCTATAGTCGCCGAGATATTTGAATTGACTTGCCGTATCCCTGTGATAAAAAGGACCTGATCGCTGCTGAAAATATCAACAGAATGAAGAAACCTTTGTGAGAGAAGGCTCAGACTTCTTGGAAGTTAAATACCATATTGGGAACTACGAGATTGCCAAAAGCTCTGTCTTTGTCTTTCTGATGCCATCTCTTATCGAAGGTCGAACAACTTCGTTCCAAATTTAAACAATCATTTCTGATTGGACGATTGAAAATAAGAAAAGGAAACAATATTGTGTCACTTTTACGACAGTTGGTCGATGCTCTCAGTAAACATTGCTTTTTTAAAATTAACTCCACACAAGAGACCTTGATGAAAACAATTTCCCTCAGGGCCTTTGTCATCATTGGGGATGTGGTGTGGAGAGTCTTTTGAGGAAAGGAAGATCTCTTAAAGATCTTATTAGGAGGAAAGAAACACAGAAGTCGGCAAATTGATCCACAACCAAACAGTTGAACTCGAGGGCGAGTCGTAAACGTCAACCGTGTACGAATGTGAGGGGCGCGTTTAAACCGGTGCCGAAGGGATCAATGACACTAGTTCCTCCGAGCATCTTCCATAAAAATACCGGTAGAACAAGGTCAGCACTTCCACTTAATGTCTAAAAATTGCAGTCCGTTTGTTAAGATAAGAGAATCTTTCAAACGGACTGCCCGTTTCTGCAGAGTCACGGGTTTCATTCAAGTATCTTGGAGCTCCAGGCCAGAGGTGGCTGCCAAATTCAACAGTTCAATTCAACAGCTTGTGATGGTTTCAGTCGTGTTTAGTGATCAGACCTGAATAGCCAGGCATCTCCCAACCTTCCGCTCCTTCATCTCTTTTCATTCCCATTAACCTCAATTAAATGGATATTTCGAGGCTACGAATATTGTGATTTAAATGACATTTCAAGTGAAAAGTTGTGGCGTCACTAGAAAAAGTTCACAGTTGAAGAAAATTTATTTAAGGGCCAGGTGTTTTCCAACGGGAATGTACGAAAGGCAATGAGGGGTGCGCCGTAAACAAATACAGACAAACGACGTTAAAAAAAGCTTGGTAAATATATAATTCGTCAGCAAATATGCAGCAAACCGTGTTATTAATAAATATGTACCGAGTTCTCTAAATCTATAAATGATACAGACAGACCCCAGGGAATAAATTACATTATAACAAAAGATTGTACTTATACCAAATGGTTTTTAACAATTTACAAACTATGTTTTTCGTAGTATGCACCAAATAGAGTATAAATAATTGCTTGTTTTAACAAAGATTTACTAAGATTTTAATGCATTATACAGGGTTTTCCAATAAGAGGTGTTATTTTGAATAGCCCGCTATTTCGGTAGATGTTACTTTTGAAGCTGTCATTTTTTGACATTTGACAAGAAGAAACTACGCCATTAATAAAAATGGAAAGATACACGCTTCGACAACGCATTGAAATTATTAAAATTCACTTGAGTGAATCAAATGCAAAACATCTTGAGTGATGAGGCCCATTTCCACCTCGGTGGCTTCGTCAACAAGCAAAATTGTCGCATCTGGGGCTCGGAAAACCCAAGAGTTATTGTTGAAAAGCCTCTCTATCCTCAACGTGTGACTGTTTGGTGCGGTTTATGGTCCGGCGCAGTCATTGGACCTTACTTTTTCGAAAATGAGGCTGGAGCAACAGTTACGGTGAATGGATTGCGCTATCGAGAGATGATTAATGATTTTTTATGGCCGGAATTGGATGGTATTGATCTGGACAACGTTTACTTTCAACAAGACGGCGCTACGTGCCACACAAGCAACAAAACCATTGATCTTTTACGATTGAATATCAAAATAACACCTCTTATTGGAAAACCCTGTATATACACATTTAATATACCAAATAAGCACTTGAGCGACGAGGTATTTACAAAATAAATGCCTCGAGCGATAGAGATTTCCTGGCATTAGGTTTTGGATATGACCGCGCTCATTTATATAAACAGCTTACTGCAGTTAAAAGACAACACATCCAACTATACTTCATAGTTTATCTTATATTTGTATGTATTATTATAATTGAGCTGTTTGTGGGAATTACAAAATAAATTCCAAAAAATCTTCCACCTGGTTTTAGGTTTAGAGTGACCTAAACATAGTTAGCCATCATTCGACTGGATAATTTGTAACAGACAATTGGTTGTAACCTAGATTCTGGTAGTGTTTACCAAATATAGCACAGAGAATTGGTTGTTTGAACAATTTACTGATATTTTGATGGTTTTATTCCAAATGGAGTGTAAATAATTGGTTGTTTAAATAATTTACTAGGATTTTGGTAGTTTTATGCCAAATATAGTGTAAACAATTGGTTGTTTTAACAATTAACTACGTGTTTTGATAGTTTTATGCCAAACTGAGTGTAAATAATCATTGAACGGAATATGAAACAGAACTAAAGAAAAAGTTGTTCCAGTAAAAAATGTAAATAATGGCTTGTTTTAATCATTTACAAAGATACGACAGTTCTTACCAAATGTAGCATAAATAATAGCTTGATTTACAAAGATTTGACAGTTCTTACCGAATGAAGCATAAATAATAGCTTGATTTAACCATTTACAAAGATTTGACAGTTCTTACCAAATGTAGCATAAATAATAGCTTGATTTAATCATTTACAAAGATTTGACAGTTCTTTTGCAACAATTTACCACAATTTTGGTAGTTGAATCATGAATTTGGTCTATATGATAGCAATCAGTACATGTTTCATGTCGACAAAATCAAACTTCAATAAAACAGTACGTACAGTTTACATTCATAATATCCACACTTAATTTGTAATACAGATGTAAAATAAATTGGAAAAAAAACTGCAAGTTTTTTGTGTAGTTACATCATCATACTTAACCTAACCCATCCCAACAGATTTTTTTTTAAACAAATTTCCACAACATGTCATCCATTCTACAAACATAGAGTAGTGGAAGCATGGAACAAACTTCCACAACATGTCATCCATTCTACAAACATAGAGTAGTGGAAGCATGGAACAAACTTCCACAACATGTCATCCATTCTACAAACATAGAGTAGTGGAAGCATGGAACAAACTTCCACAACATGTCGTCCATTCTACAAACATAGAGCAGTGGAAGCATGGAACAAACTTCCACAACATGTCATCCATTCTACTAACATAGAGCAGTGGAAGCATGGAACAAACTTCCACAACATGTCATCCATTCTACTAACATAAGAGCGGTGGAAGCATGGAACAAACTTCCACAACATGTCATCCATTCTACAAACATAGAGTAGTGGAAGCATGGAACAAACTTCCACAACATGTCATCCATTCTACAAACATAGAGTAGTGGAAGCATGGAACAAACTTCCACAACATGTCATCCATTCTACAAACATAGAGCAGTGGAAGCATGGAACAAATTTCCACAACATGTCATCCATTCTACTAATATAAACGAATTTAAAGCTCCGTTGGATTGAGAGAAAAAGGATTAACTTATATTAAATTTAAAACAACTCAATTAGTGTTAAAGTTACTGAGAAATCAGATATCAGCGCATCAGCAAAATGCATTCAATAGTAATTTGTTGAGTTAGGTTAGGTTAAGAGAGTAACACTCAAACAAGGGTAATAACATATAATTATTTTGTTTGTTTAATTCCCCCGAGGTCTGTCCGTTAACAATACAATCTATATTAAATTTTTGATTTGGTATTTTCGTTACAAACTAAATGTAATTTAGTTTTGAATGCGATTATTGCGAAACTGCATTAGAATCTATCAATTTGTAACTTGATTAAGGCATAATGATGCACGCCGTCGATTGACGACAATTTTGCCACCCCTGAGAAGAGATAACGCCACTTCGAAAAAATATAGTAATTCAACGGAAAATCAAAAAAAATTATACCCTTTGAAACCTGATGTGAAGTAAATAAAGAAAACTAAAAGTTAGTTATTTGTAGAAGTCTGTACTTGGATGGGTGACTGCTAAATTGATACCTCTGTACAGTTTGACACGGATTACTTTGCAGTCGCTGGCGTAGCTATTGCAGATTTTTTAGATGCAAAAAAAACTGGATTTATAAATGGTTTGTTAGTTATAGTGACAGACCAAAGTTTCGTTTTTGGCCAATAAACGAGTTTCTTGGCCAATAAACAATTTTCCTTTAAATAAGTTTTGGTTTCGATTTCAAACGACACCAGAACAGGAGCAGAAGTTCACCGTATGGAAATTTCAGTTTCGGCTGAAAATCTAGTTTCGATCGGTCACTGGATAGTTACCCCGCTGGAAGTCTGCAAAGAAATCCTTGTCATTTGGAAATTGAAAAAAAATGTGTTACTATATTGACCAGGTCTGAATAAGTGTTGTTCTTGTTCTGTAGTTTCCATTTATCCTTTCCCCCATTTGTCCTGCCAAACAACGTTCCCCAAATGAGGCAGTGCAATAGATCCATCGGTTATCGGACGTTGTTAAGCCGTAGTTCCGACGGACGGAACCAAGGATCCATTAGATCTATCGGTTATCGGACGTTGTTGGCCGTAGTTCCGACGTCGGAACCAAGGATCTATTAGATCCATTGGTTATCGGACGTTGTTGGCCGTAGTTCCGACGGACGAAACCAAGGATCTATTAGATCCATTAGTTATCGGACGATGTTGGCCGTAGTTCCAACGGACGAAACCAAGGATCTATTAGATCCAACGGTTATCGGACATTGTTAAGCCGTAGTTCCGACGTCGGAACCAATGATCTATTAGATCCATTGGTTATTGGACGTTGTTGGCCGTAGTCTGACGGACGGAACCAAGGATCTATTAGATTCAACGGTTATCGGACGTTGTTAAGCCGTAATTCCGACGGACACAACCAAGGATCCGTTACAAACCCGATATTGGTAAAAATGTGTTTATCGGACGTTTCAGACAGCCTAGCGATGCCCATCATCAGGGTAAATGCGCAACGCGAGACAATCTGAATCTTGGGTTAAAAGACAATGGAAACACGTTACTAATAACTTCTTCTTGTAACAACACTTTTATTTTAATAAAATGCAAATCGGTTTCAGCGAAACCATACATTCGTTGGAATAGTAGATATAAGCTGAACTGTCCTGACAAAGAAAAGCTTTCGTCGAAACCAGTTTGCAATTTGCCGTATACCTTCTAGTTTCGCCGAAATCGTGCATTCGTCGGGGTAGACACAAACTTAACTGCCCTGATAAATGCAGTGCTGCTGAAACCGGTTTGCATGTTTTTATTACATACATCACTATGAATAAATTAATTGTGTTCTTTTTTCAAACCAAGAAAAAAAAAATTTTTGTTCAAAATATAAATTCATTGTACAATATAGTTTGTGTTTACAGTGTGCCTATCGGTTAGTTACTCACGTTGCGTACTTATATCGCAAACAACTTGTCGCGCAGAGTCGGTACACGTCACAACCGAAATAACGAAACCCGCGTCCCCGACAATCATTGTTAAATTCTCGAAACGTCAAACCTAGAACGCTTTCATAACCAAACAGTTGATGTAGCTGCTTTCTTTGTCGACTGTTTTGTTCCTAGCATTGATCTAATCACACGCGTTGTTGCAAAATGTGCGACACAAATGACGCCATAGGTTTCGACGACGTGGGTGGGAACAACCTCGCCCGACTGGCATCGGGAGAATGGCGTCGCCGAAGAGATTACAAAATGTGGGCGACGTTTGCCATTGTACGAACCTTCGTCCAAAAGTATGGTGAAACGTTACCAAGATATTTGAACCTTCGAATATTGGACATTTGGTACTTGGATAAAGTGGTTGAACGACTCGACAAAAACAATATTACGCCATGATCCAAGTTATCTGCAATTCTACGAAATTGTTGTAACGTAAAAATGTTAAAAAGTCTGCAATATAAATTTTGAAACTAGGATTAAGTTATTTGATGTCATCAGATTCTAATTCTAAAAGGTGTGCAAATTTCAACACCCTAACGCTCACCGTTTGATCAACAGATCATCTGCATTTAATTAGTCAAGATGATATTATTGAATCTTTTTTAAAGAACATTTTTTTTAATTACATCAATGTCGTAATTTTCAGTCGCCGATTCTCGGCACGTCGGAATTTGGTCAAATTTCCATACAGTGTAAATTTCACTACGCCAGAGCTAACTGTTCCATCGTAATCTCGTGTGCTCACAATTGTTTTTCCGAGACGCCATCTGCTCGAGTAAACAATTCATTTCAGATTTGAAACTTTCGCTTACAAAATAAAGATGGACGTCTCTCATGAAAAAAAAAAAGACAAAATATTAATAACATCAAAAAAAATATAATTGAGTGAATTTAAAAAAAAAAAAAAACAGTTCGATAGTCAAATTGTTTGAACGTGAATTTGAACTCCGTTTGCAATAATTTCTTTTTTTTTTAATTGTGCGCATTTTTTTCTTGTTTGAAATAATTCGTAAAAAATATAATGTCATCTACTGGAACCGGTTATTGCCATGGCACCCCCAACTTTGGGGAAATAGGGAAGGGAATGGAAGGGAGAAGGGAATAGAAAGGAAGGAAGATTGGGAGGGCCTGGTAATTGGGTTCTAGTCAGCAAATGATTCAGATACATGTCCTAGTTTTGATTGACGTGACAAATTTAGTTTTTCAAAAGTTTATGACTTTCGCTGCACCACTATTGCAATACAAACACTATTCTCTCATCTGACACTTGCTCCGTGCAATGGCACAATCTAAGTATCCTTTTCTTTACTTCATCCACTATCCCATTTGACCAAATACTGCCCAGTCCGTCCAGATATCATTTACTTCCCTGACACTGTAACGTGAGATTTCCAAAATATCCCTAAAACACCGCGCGAGTTCCCAGACATTGTCAATAAAAATTCTATAACATCCTTAAAAATTCCGCGATCATTCCCGACATCCTGATAATTTCCACAATTCCTCACTATCCTTAAAAACACAGTGAAAGTTCGACAATATCCTTAAAAATACCGATAGAATTCTCAAATATCCCTAGAAATACAGAGAGAATTCTCCAATATCCCTAAAAATACAGAGAGAATTCTACAATATCCTTAAAAATACCAACAGAATTTTCAAATATCCCTAAAAATACAGAGAGAATTCTCCAATATCCCTAAAAATACCGAAAGAATTCTTCAATATCCCTAAAAATACCAAAAGAATAATCCAATATCCCAAAAATAAATGAGAGAATTCTCCTATATTCCTAAAAATACTGAGAGAATTCACCAATATCCCTAAAAAATACCGAGAGAATTCTCTAATATCCTTCAAAACAATGTAAGAATTCCACATTATTTATAAATTACGACCGAAAAAAGTTCCTAACCTGACAGGCACACCCTATGTATCATAAAACTTTAATATATTTTTGAAATCAAGCCAAAAATACATGAATTCACATTTTGTTGTTTTAGTGTTCAATGTTTAGGCGCACAAATGGGATAAAATATAACAAAACGATTGCAGAACAATAAAAATGAATTAACTCTATTCAATGCTATCGAATACATAATTAAACGTAATTTACAAATAACGAATCGTGCCATTTTTAAAATTACTGAATGTTTTCACAACAATTTTACAAAAAAAAAACTTTTTGGTAAACAAATACATTTCAGAATTGCGGCATTTTGCTTTCAATAACAATGCAGAAAAAAAAATTCTGAAGGCAGCGCAAGATTAAAATGGGCAAGCGGAAAGGTTTTGAAAAATTTGATATCTCACGCGTGAATTCATAATATGTATTCATTTTTGAAAACCAAAACTTTATCAAAATATGATAATCTAAGACCAGTAATGACACCACAAAGACGATATTAAAATTAAACAAAGTATTTTTAAGATAAAATCAATTTATCGACATAGAGCCTTTTTTAATAAAGGCGTTTTAAATTTTACCATTGCCGTTTATCAGTTGTGTAAAATTTAATACACGTTTATTAGTAAGGGGTGTACGTTTAGATAACCGAATAGTCAACTGTATTCAAACGAGTGTGAATATATTTTTTAACTTATAAAACGGCAACAGGATAAGTCAATGAATTGCCCTGATGATGGACTGTGTAATGCTGTCCGAAACTCTGGCTAAAGAAGGAGGAAACGCAACACGTTACAATAAGGCAATAACGCGATAACAGTTCCATGATTAGTAATATTCGCCTTTGTGAAATATCATTTTCAGACTTTGAATTAAAAATTAAGACAAATTGGATTTGCCCTATTTTAATAACATATCTGCAAATATATCAGCTTACAGGAGAAATTTTTGAAATTATAGTTTCGATGTCATAATTTGCACAAATTTTCTATGGTAATCATATATGAAACAATGTAATTTACTAGGTAAAAGCTTGCTTATCTACGTCAACAAAGTTTTTTTTTTTTTTTTTAGGTGATTACTGGCTTAAGAAACACAACCTCCTGGAGCTTGTGGGACTGTCGTTCCCGATTTCGGTTATGTTACGATTGAAAGAAATGGAGAAAGCGCAGAGAAAGGTTTTAAAGTACCTGGCTATTCAGATATGGTTATTAAACATAGCTAAAAACCAATCTGAATGGAAGTTGATACTGACAGTATTCAGTTCAAATAATCGCTCTGGTAAAAAGTAGCAGAACTACAAGTATCCGATTCTCATGTTGTGTTTATGAGTTTAATTAATTAACAAATTTAACTCCTGTAAACCAAACAATCGGCAGACATGGATATCATCTAATATAGGGCATAACAAAATAAAAGAATAAATATTTAATTCAAACCAATATTAATATTTATAAATCTAATTATTAAAATTTACAATCATGAAAATTATAACACTAAATTAAAACTCCTTGCGACCGTACAAAATGTACTTGGTAGCTTTTTG
Organism: Hesperophylax consimilis; assembly: GCF_061612785.1. Classification (NCBI taxonomy): domain Eukaryota; kingdom Metazoa; phylum Arthropoda; class Insecta; order Trichoptera; family Limnephilidae; genus Hesperophylax; species Hesperophylax consimilis. Next base: position 15,025,024 of record NC_142855.1, on the reverse strand, counting down.
CCTGACGCTCACGTCGCTTGTTATACCATTCAATGGACACGATGCGATAATAGTAGAATAACATTTGTGAATTGTTTTGTCACAATCACAAGGAGACCAAAAGATACAAAACAAATTTATTATTCGTATCCATTTGAGAAATCTAAATAATTTTCAATGATAAATTAGTATTAATGATAATAATAATAATGAAAAAATTTATACAAGTATCACTTTTGGGAATTTCAAAATATTTTTTGTAAATTTTCATTTGTTGCGTTTAGTTGAAATAATTTATTAGATTCTCGTATTATTTAGCTAGAAGAAATGTAGTTTTCTCTCCTCTATGCATACGCATATAGAAAAGGACCTATTGAGGGTTTATGTAACATTAATAACTTAGTATATCAAACGAACCAATACAATAACACCCCAAAAACAAACAACAAAAAAGAACCAATACAATGTATTAATCAATCAATAAAACAAGTAAACTAACTGAAAATTAATCAATTAATCAAATTAATTGTCGATTAAATGAATGAATGAATGAATCAATCAAAATAATCATAAAACAAATGATTAATGAAACAAATTACCATTCAATAAATAAATTATCAATCAATCAAATTAATCATTAAACAAATGATCAATCAGTCAAACGAATAATCAAACAAATTATCAGTCAATTGAATTAATGAATCTATTAATCAAACGAATAAACCAATAAAATGAATCAATCAAATGAATTATTAAACAAATGATCAGTGAATCGAATTAATGAATCTATTACTCAAACAAATAAACCGATCAAATCAATCAATCAATCAAACAAATGATCAATCAATCAAATTAATGAATCTATTAATCAAACGAATATACCAATTAAATGAATCAATCAAATGAATTATTAAACAAATGATCAGTGAATCGAATTAATCAATCTATTAATCAAACGAATAAACCAATCACATGAATCAATCGATCAATCAATCCAATGAATCATCAATCCAATGAATCATCAAACAAATGATCAATCAATCAAATTAATAAATCTATTAATCTAAAGAATAAACCAATCAAATGAATCAATCGATCAATCAAATGAATTATCAAAGAAATAATCAGTCAATCTAATTAATGAATCTATTAATCAAACGAATCAACCAATCCAATGATCAATTGATGAAATTAAAAAAATGAAAAAAATAATTCAATCAAATGAATCGAATAAATCAAATTAATTAATCAAATGGGTCAACATTTTGAAATTCCCAAATGCGTAACACATCACGTAACAACTGATAGAACAGACGTAACACAATAAACAAACACGCATAATTAAATTTAATTAGTATCCTAAATTAGTTGTAGATTACTCTTAGAAAACTATGCTTTAAAAAAAAGGCCAAATTTTTGTGAGATCCATTCATCGCACAACATATCGGAGGTGGTCCGACGTCATTTAGTAATCATCGAGATCAACGTCATCCAGCGGCTCGTCCAGCTGTAGCGATTGAAAGTCCACCTTGTAGCGGAGAATTCCTGTTTGGCATCAAAATTCGCAGCAGGCGATAATGGATTCCATTTCAAGTCACATGTCGATGCGTTTAAGCATCAAAGCCACGTTAGGCGATAGCGGATTCAGACAATAAGTCACATTTTGTTAAAACAATAGCAAAGTGATGTAATCAAATTGCGAAAGGTAGCAAAATGATTAATGCAAAAGACGGCAAAACAATGAATGGCATCCAATTGTAAAAGATGGAAATGATGCAACACAATAGAGCAAAACCAAATTACAAAAGACAGCAAAATAATAGATGCCACGAAATTACGTAAAAGATTCCAAAACGATGAATGCCATCAAATTGTAACATAACAATGTTATCAAATTACAAAACACAGCAAAACGATGAATGCCATCAAATTGTAACATAACAATGTTATCAAATTACAAAACAGCAAAACGATGAATGCCATCAAATTGTAACATAACAATGTTATCAAATTACAAAACAGCAAAACGATGAATGCCATCAAATTGTAACATAACAATGTTATCAAATTACAAAACACAGCAAAACAATGAACATCAAATAACAAAATGTAGCAACACGATAGATGCCGTTAATTTTCAAAACGATAAGTGCCATCAAATTGTAAACATATCAAAAGTTATAAAATCAATGACAATTTCAACAGGACGTCAAGTAAAATAAAAATAAATTCAAATGCATGATTAACCCAACAATTGTGATGGAAAATTCAGCAAACACACGAGCAAAACATTAATATATGCCGTGCCATGTGTTACACCAATTATCGTTTGAAATCGGTCAATGTCGGATTGTGAAAAATAAATAAATAAACGGTAGATACGCAAGTAGAAAGTTGTTCGGTAGATAGAATCCCAGTCCAGAGCAGCACAAAATAAAGAAGAAAAAAAAAGGTTTGTTAGTATATGCAATATTAATATCATCATAAATACAATAATACAGTTTTAGGGTGCAAACAAATCTTGATTTTACATTTTTATCTGCAGATTGAAAAATTGACGGCAAATAATACGATACATTACAAAATCTAAAAGATTTAAGTCGTAAAATCAAGATTTTCCTGTACCATTATGAGAGTTCAACTCTACAAGTTGTCAAGTTGTCCTCGGATGCCAAAATCACTGGACAGATAATCCATTATGCTAAGTATTCATTTGCGAACCGAAGATCAAAGATTTATGAAATATCAACAACAAAACGTTGCGTTATTAACTCCACTGAATAAAATATTGCCTATATCATGTGTGGGATGCTGTGTGGAGGTTATCGCGGTCAGTGTGTCGCGTATGAATCCGTCCCTCCTCTGCGCTGCAAGGCGTTTGATCGTGAGAGTCCGGTTGGAGAGGTCGAAGGGCTCCCTCAACCAGCCTCTCCTGATCTGGCCCGCCGCGCAACTGGCGGGCAGACGCATGAACCCGAACGCCCCTCGAAGTCACCGGACTTGGGATAACCTATGGCAATGTGTTGGTCATCCAATGAACTCGGTATAAATAACGCTAGTTAGGATTATCTGCCCAGCGTGCTAGCACGATTATTGGTATAATAGATAGTTAGTGTGTACTGACCTCCGATGCCACCGAACCCTCTGACGAACTGCGACCCCTCCTGGCTCTTGTCGGAGATGATCTCGAGGGTTGTGCCGAAAGCCTTGTAGTTGTTGGCCAGCCATTCTAAGAGGGGTTGACACTCTACCAGCTCCAATTCTACGCCACTCTGCAATTTGACAAGGTTATATGTTATGTTTGCGGGTGAATTGAATGTTGCATCTCTTAGGACCGGTTGTTTCAGAATATTTGAACAATTCGTCAAATTTCAACGTCAATTTGCGAGTTCTGTGAAAGTCCTGTTCAAGTTCTGATATTATATCATTATAGGCTAGTTGCTTGACAGAACTGAAATAATAACAGAACTTGAAAATATCTTTCACAGAACTCGCAAATTAACGTTGAAATTTGAATAATTGTTCAAATTCTCCGAAACAACCCGTCCTTAGTGATACAGTGAGATTTAACAAGAATCCAAAAAAAACATAGTACAGAATATATTAAGTGTAAACTCACACATAGTGAATCAGATTGATTTGATTCACTTGACGGTGTGAATTAATACAGTTATTGTAGAGCACAGGCGTCAGGTATATGGACGGTATATTCAGATGCTCCGACGAACTAGCATCATTGATCCCTTATTGATCACATGTGCACAGTTGCCACATGAGAACAGGGCACTTATACAACTCATTCCTAAGTTCAATAACTCGGCCGTGGAACGATTTGACGGCTTCTGTGTTTCCTCTCTCCTTCACCTCTTCCTCTCCTCAAAAAGACCCTCCACAAAACATCCCTAAAGATAACATAGGCCCTGAGGGAATGTAAAAAAAAAATATATATATTAAATTAATCAATTCAGTTAACATAGGGAATTCGTGATCTAATTCTCTTCACTTAGTGCTGACCAGGTACTAATCAATTGATACAGGAAGTTATTCTTCAATGAATGAATTCACATGACACTTCGAATGAATCAATCGACATAATATATATGAATGTTTATTGTTATAATTTTTTACTGTACGACTGTTTGCTTCCTAAATAAAAAGAAATAAAAAATAAAAAAAAAAAAAAAAAAAATAATTCATTAAATGATTCTCACTTCAGTAGTGAATCGATAAAATACATTGCAACGATGGCAGTATGCACCTCTACCGACAGACACAGGAAAAGAGAGAAATTTTCCCCGGCAACGTTTACGTATGTTATTACAATACGATACTTAGTCATCATAGAAATTAAGTCAAATTATTAAATGAATTAACTCACTCGACAATTTGAGCGATTGGATTCATATAATTCATTAAATAAATAAAATTATTTCAGTCTGAATCAAATTAAATACATTTGAACTGACTTTATTATGCAGTTGACACAGTAGAAATATCCTCTTGCACTGTTTAAGAATCTGGCACGGCAATGTTATGGGATAATGAGCACTAAAGTAGCTCTCTTAAGAGCCCATTACTGCATAACATTTCTGTTAGATGAAATCTTGTTATTTATTCCTAGGAATTATGTTACAATACGATACTTTTTTTTTCATATAAATTCAATTATTAAATTAATTAACTTACTTAACACTTTGGGTGAATCAATTCACGTGATTCATAAAATGAATTAATTCATTTAAATTAAGGTCCTGACTAGCTGAATGGAAAGAATTAATTCCTTCAATCGAATCGACCGGGTACATTCAACTTACCTGTTGAATGGAATCAATGAATTCATTCGATGTGATTCGATGTGAATGAATTCACTTGAGTGAATGGATTGAACTGACCTCCTTGTCTGTGAAATGTGATTTGTCCTTTTCCTGTTCGGGGGTGAGGTGGAGCACGGTCTCTATGCTGGTGGCGTGGGACTTGAGGACGTATCTCTGGATATCGAGGTTCTCCCAGCAGATGAGGGTTTCCACGGAGCCCAGCTCCAGAGCTCGGAGGGTGTCCTCCACTCCAAAGCAGTACTTCCCCGTGTCCTGGAACACGTAACCAACAAAATATTACAATAAAATATGTGGAAGTCATAAATCTAGATAGAATCAGATAACTGCGAAAAAGTTTTTGATTTTACGGTTAAGGCGAAGCTTAATGCCAAATCACTATTTTGATTAATCTTTATAACGAATTGGTGTACATTATGAATACAAAAAAATATGCTTTAGATAAATTGAAGGTTTTCCTATCGCTTCGCTTGAGTAGAATACAAATAAATATATAAATTTCTCAATAAAAAATATAAATGCAAACTACTAATAAAAATATTTTTTCAATAGAAATGTATGAACGCGTAAAGGGAACAACTTTTAAAAAATACACTATTATAGCTAAGATTATCTGTGACAGTTTCACTTGACTAACTTTTTTGCTTTCTTATAAAATTATTTAAAAAATAAATAAAAACCAGTTTTTTGCTTCAAATCGAACGCTTCTAGACTGTTTGTCAAGCGATTTTAATGCCTTTACCTACGATGTAAGGTATACCAAGAATATACACATTTTTGACTTGTAGCTTCCTCTCAATATAAAATACACTGTGTTTTAATTGTGTTGTCATTTGTTTACACGTCGGAAACGTTGACGTAAAAAGCGATAGATTCTCGACCGTTGCCAAATCCGAAAATTCAGCAAAAATGGAGCTACCGTTAGGGTTGCCAGATGTCCGATTTTGGACCGGACAGTACGGTTTTTTGAACGGCTGACAGGTCTAAAAAATTTTGGGAAACCGGACAATAGAATGTCCGGTTTTTTGAAAACACGCGACGTATATACCTCACTACGAGATAATTTACAGAGAAAAAGCCGTGAGCGATTCTGGCGGGTGGTAGGTAGCAAGACTTGCTCAAATCTGTTGAAAATGGTACAATATGTGTGCAGTGTTCCCGTCTCAAATGCCTTCGTAGAAAGAGTTTTTAGTGTAATGGGTAATGCATGGACTGACAAAAGAAATCTACTAGGTGTGAATACCGTAAAAAGCGCATTATATAAGGACTCAAATACACTCACACTAAACATATCGAAAACAAAATTCACAACGTACAGCATAACCAACACAGGACAGCCAAAAAACAATACAAACACCATAAAAATACACGAATGCATAAACACCAACATCTGCGATTGCCCCCCTCTAGAAAAAACAGAACAAATAAAGCATCTAGGAATCGTAATTGACCATAATCTTAGATGGACACATCACATCAAACAAATCACAAATAGACTCCTCAGAACAATACACATTTTCCTAAATATAAGAAACATATATAAAATAAAACAATTGAAAACAATATATTATGCACTCTGCCAATCAATAATAGAATATGGAATAATTGCTTGGGAAGGAGCAACAAACTCGGCTATCAATTACATAGAAACCGCACAGAAAACGATCTTAAAGGTAATACTAAAAAAACATAGACTGACTGATACAGACCAAATATTCAACAGCTGTGACGTACTAGATATACGCCAATTATACGTTAAAACACTACTAAACTACATTTTTAACAAAAAAAATAAATTTCAACGTACACAAAATAACACTAACAGACCAGTTAGACAAGCGTACAAAGAAAACATTAAAACTCCCACAGTAAATTCAACCTTTGGACAAAGACACTACCAATACCATGCTATAAAAGCTTTCAACAGTCTAAAAATTGAAATTAAAATTAAGGAAAATAAAAATAAATTCACACACAAAATTACAAAATGGATTAAACAACAAAAAAGACAATATTACCAAAATGTCATAGCATAAAATAAAAATAAAACCTACACGTAACACACAAAACCAACATAAACACACATCACTCACAAACACACAAAACCAACATAAACACACATCACTCACAAACACACAAGATTATTTTCATTGTATTATTTTTTAATTTTAAATGTATTATTATGTATTTTTATTTTTATTTTTAATTTTAAATTTATTATTTTCTTTTCAAATTTACTATCTTCTCTTTAAATGTAATATGTAGATTAGATTTTCATATTATAAAATGAAGGCCTCAGCACGGGCAAGCCAACCAGTGAGGCCTACATTACATTACTGGAAGACATAAATTGTAACAAAATAATGTACCAAATAAATAAATAAATATTTTTTTTCAATTTAAATGTCAGTTGCACTGAATTTAAACATACAATTTCATGCAATAAAGGATTATTTAAAGCAGTAGCATCTAAAAAAAGTGACTTTATGATTGCCAATAGCAATAATAAATATAAGTTTTAATGTGTTTCATTATGTTCACCCTCAGAAATTTTTTCTGTTTGTTTTGGCCAAAAACAAAGGGGTTTATGATTATCAAAGAACCTTTTGATTTTCGACAAATTGTATCAAAAAAAATCAAAGGGGGGACCCTTTGATAAAAAAAATGTTCGGTTTTTTTAATCTGGACCATCTAGCAACCATAACTACAGTGGATCCATTCCTACTAATAAGCCAAAACTTGTGAGAGATTCAAAGTAAACCATCCATTGCCCATGGTGTATCGAAGGCAGCCTGATACCCTCCACACCATAGATATAACATAGAATCTGGGCAAATCTGGCACGGTAACGCTTTGAATAGACTACCACAATAGTCGTACATTGACAGTCAAAGAGCGCATATTGAAATAACTAGAAAGTAAAGTTGGCTAAAGTAGGGCAACGGTTTACAGTCGATTGTGGGACTTTTCTGGGTAGGATCGGACTTGGATGGGTTTTGAAGATTTTGTAATTGGTAAGCACTTTTTAATGTGAATCATCTTTTGGCTCGCCTGGGGGTGGAAAAACCGACTCTTGCGTAGCAAGCACGGCAAGACGGGAACGACGCTCTTGCACGGAAACGGGACGACGTTCTTAAACGGAACAACGCTTCATTCGGCCAGCCTCGTAACCCGTTGGAAATTCCCGCTTGGCTGCCAAAACTCTGCAGCATATTTGCCTCCATTCTCACTAAAATTGGCAACGGATCTATTCTAAAAGAAAGTGTACCTCTAGGAACACACTGTACTGTGTTTCAAGCTGAGATGAAAGCCATCTTGGCCTGCGCACAGGAGAATATACGTATTGGGTACAGGAATAAAAACATAAGCATATGTTTTGATAGCCAGGCAGCTAATGGCACTGGGAAGTAACCGATGCAACTCCAGACTGGTGATGGAATGCAGGACTATTCTTAAAGAACTCGCTACCATCAATAAAATAACCCTAATCTGGGTAGCAGTCAGAGATGTGCAAAATGGGTACCCAAAACCATTTGAAATGCAAAATGGAAATGGGTCAAAACTTTTCCATTTGATAATGCAAAATGCAAAATAGTTTTTAGAAAAGCATTTCAAATGCAAAATACCTATTTTCAAAATGCATTGAAAATGCAAAATGGTTTCTCAGGTCAAACAATTAAAATAATTATAGAATTTTGAAACAATGTTGTCATTTAATAATGGACATCAATGTAGAACAAACATATTACATGATGATCCAAAAACACCACGACTACAGATTATGAAACCACAAAAAATTTGCGCGGGACTAATGTTGCCAACGTAAAAACATAGAAACTGCTATCTAACATTTAATATTACAGCGTCATGGCCCCATGTTCAGTATTTTTTGTAATGGTATCACTCAATTGCCAGGGCTCCTACCAGGGAGCAACTTGACAAATGTAAATTATCTAGCGAAGTTGATATTTGGGGCTTATGAAAAAAAGATGAGTGGAGATAGTAGGAAGAATATTGCAAAAAAGCATTTAAAATGGAAAATGCATTGAGAAAAGCATTTAAAATGCAAAATGGTTTTTAGAAAAGCATTTAAAATGCAAAATGGAAAATACCCGTTTTGCATTTTGCATTTCCATTTGAAATGGATTTATTTGAAATAAAGCACATCTCTGGTAGCAGGACATAAAGGTATTGAGGGCAACGAGCGGGCTGATGAACTAGCAAGGAAAGGGGCGAAAGCACCACTTGTAGGATCAGACAAAAGACAGACTTACTTTCATTTTTACTTCCTTCGATAAAAATCAATTTCGATGTTTCACATTTGCCAGATTAATTTATTGACAAATCACAGAACAACTTCTAATGAAATGGCTCACCTGTGAGATTTCGTCGAAGTATCGGCCGATGAGCTTCTTCTCTTGGATGAATTTGACATTCTGCAACGACTCGGCGGCCAGTTCGATGGCCTGGTTGAATCCGTTCTCCCCTCCGTACGACACGTCCACCAGCTTTATGATTTTGGTTTGCAACCGCTGAAATATACAACAAATAATACGTTAGAGACATATTGAAATTGATACGAGAGGTGGATACACTGGAGGAAGAGTGACGCGAGGCGAACGGCGAGGGATTGCAGCCAGAGGAGAACAATTGAGGAGGTATATTAGTAGATCAATCATTTTTTTAAATGTGAACATACAAAACTGTTTCGTCACGATGTTTGGTCGTCGGTAGCTTCGTTCGTCTTCCGCCAACCACAGAACTAGCGCTCATACCTTTAATTAGGTTCACGCTTGACTTTTACCTAACGCCGCTGAGTCATTGAGCGACTTCTGTCTTCTCAACACGTGAGAAGATAGGTACTGCATCTAAAGCATATCAAAACGTTCCGAGACCAGTAACGACTGATTATTACGTCCGCCATAACCGCCGTTAAAACATAATCTTTGCAACAAGTGATCGCCGTATGCGTGTGCTCTGGTAATTGTTTTAAAGTGACTTTTAATTCATACATTTACCGAACATTATCGGAGTGCGAGCCCCACTTGACATCAACATACATCAAGATAATCAAACTTGGTAAGCGCAGTCTTGCGTTGTTACTCCGTGTTGGTTCGGCGCATCACGATCCTACCTGAATTACAAGTATTCCACCACCTATTGCTTCACGGTACACAAAACCATATTTCTTAGCTAAATGCTTGATTTCAATTAAAGGTACTCGTAAACAACGAGCGGAACATGCAAAAATTTTGATATTAGTCTTAAGTTGTCGTTGCGTCATCAAACACGGCAGTGTGATTTGACGCCACAATTCTGCAACACTGATAGATTCAAGCTAGGTTGTAGGAGCCATATTAATAAATAAATAATAATAATTTAACAATGTATGAATGTAATTTATAAAATTATTATTCAAAAATCTGTTAATGAAAAAATAAGAAAATACACAGATTTAGGAAATGAGATAAAAAGAATTTGGCATTCTCAGACTATAAAAATATTACCATTCATTATTTCGGCTACTGGCATTATACCTAGCTCTCTCATTCAAAATTTTGGCTTATTAGATATATCAAAAAATTTATATATAAAGATGCAAAAGTCGGTCATTTTGAATACATGTAGGATAACGAAAGATTTTTTAAATATTTATGTTGAGGGATCAGTAGGATTTATAGGCCCTGTTAGAAGTTCTACCGAGCCGAACCCTCTGATATGAAAATATCTGGAGTCGGTGAATTATTTTCCCATTTGATCTCTGGTGAGTTGACGTGTTGTTGTTCTTGTATTGTTTTGTATCTTATTTGCTTATATAATGCACTTGCATAATGTTGATTGACTAGATGATCATTTGTGGAAAAGTGAGTGGAAGGGTTTAGTTTTTCCTGTGGGGAAGATTTAACCCGGACAAAAAAATCGGAAGCATAAAAATAATAACTTAGAGGCTGATTTGTTCAGTTTTGGGAACTATCAGCTATTAGTCGTAGAATCAATTTGTTCACTTATCGGAACAGCTCGTATGGTATCATAGAAATCATTGTCTCCCTTACCGTCATGGCTATAAATATGAACTAAACGGTGACTTTCTTACAGCATCTTTATTTTATTTTTTAAAGAACGGGGAGACGGTTTACACGTAGTTCCCGTGAGCACTTAGGCCATAGGCCCATTGTGATATCTCCCATTTTTATGTGACACCTCACAAGAGTGTCCCCACCCGGTTGGGCGGCGTTGTGAGGCGGAATAAGGTAGGGGCTGTAGGAAGGGATTTGTTAATGCGGGCCTTGAAGAGGCTCGGATTATAGGAGGGAGGAAAAACAGATGCCGGTAGCTCGTTCCACATACGAGCCGACTTACACAAAAACGAGTCGTAAAAACGGCCCGTTCTCATGAAGCCAACGTCAACCGTGAACGGGTGTTCAGTTCGTGTCCGTCGAGTTTCGCGCACGTGCACCGGTGCATCAGGAATCAATACTGCTAGCTCCTTGGAGCAGGCTCCATTGAAATACCTGTAGAACAGACACAGCATGCCGACATTGCGTCTGTGCATTAGAGAAGGCAATCGGTCTGTTAACAACGGATTGTCAATCAGACGGATCGCTCTCACCAGCACAGCACAGTTGGGGCACCAGCCCAAAGGTGGCTCCCAAATTCAATAGTTGGGCGTACTTGAGACTTGTACAGGGTCAGCAGCTGGTCACTGTTGAAGAATCTCCAAGCCCTGTACAAGACGCCCAACTTCTTGGAGGCCTGATTTACTCGGGCTTCTATGGATCCCCGATACTTGAGCTGGTCTGATATAGTAACTCCAAGCATTTCAATGGAGTCTCAATCCTTTAACAACAACCCAGTCCCTTTAATAAAGTTCCCCAGGGTTATCATTGGTATGTGGCTATGTCTTCTGGTTCTACTGTATGTCTCCCCAGGTATCTGCGCCTAGTTCCCACCAGGGCAGGACATTGGCACCATCGGTGAATTGGAGTCTCTTCATCCACTCCCAATATCTGCATGTGTCTCCTGAGATGGCAGTGTCCCGTTAGTAGTCCTACCAGTTCTCTCAGCGAGTTTCTGTCCATTTCGAGTAGTTTCTTGGTTCGTCTAGAGTCTGGTCCTTTTATGAGTATTTGGATTGTCTCATGCCGAAATTTTTAAGAAACATAAATTTTTCATTTTTCAACCCTTAATTTACCTGTACTAAATGTGCAAAATGGTGACGTGTGCTTGTAGATGTGTATTACTCACAGAATCGAACATGTCCGACTGCGACAGCTCGGTCTTGAAGTCGGCAGACCCGGCCAGGATGAGGCCGCACACGTTGGGCTTGTCCTGCATGATGAAGAGCTGCGAGGCCACCTCGGCCACCTTGCGCACGTAGTTGTGTCGCTTCTCCATGCGCAGACGTGCGAAACGCAGCGCAGACTGACCTCCTCGACCGTGCTTCTTGGGCAGGTCCACTGTGAACTTGTGCAGCACCTGGAATCGGAGGATAGCTTTCGTTATTATAAGGCAACAGATAATTAATAATTTTGAAAACATAGTCTTGATGCCAAATGAATATTTTTTAAATCAAAATCATAACTTTTATTAAATTTTGTAAAAAGGTGTACATATAGGTATATTTTATGTATGAAACATTTAATTTCCAAAGAAACGTCACTATCTCAATGACAATTCTTTTTTCAAACTTTCGTCAGGCAGACAATAAAATTGAAAAACATTAATAACAAAGTATAAACAAACAAAATAATTTCACATTTTTAAAATCTTTACTTTTAGTCAAAGTTGGCCACCCAGTGAAAGTAAGGCTTGCTTGAATAATATACTGGATATGACAAACAAATTTACAGATAGATAAAATGCCAAACGATTGAGTAAAAACAGTACTTCGCTACTCTCGGTCAACAATAAAGGCTTCACTGAAGTGTCTCAAGTATCGGGGCTCCGTAAAAACCAAATAAAATAAACATCTAAAACTAAACTAAAAATCTCAACAATTAAATTGGGGGGCCACCTCTGGGCTGGAGCACCAAAATGCCTGATAAACCTATTTGATTCTGTGCAAAGGAGGGCGGCCCATCTGATTAACAATCTACTACGTTACTGTTCAAAGCATTCTGTACTGGCCTGTATACGTGTGAGACATGGTGTCACTACCGAACTTGCTCGATGGAACGACTCCGAATTCAATATAATGATGCCTGTAGAATCATATTTGGTTACCGAAGATACAGCAGGGCGTCGACAATGTTCACGGAACTAGGACTGAATGAATTTGCCGGCCCGATGAGACACCGGGTCACTGGAGCCAGGATGCGGCTAATGGCCTCCGCCAACACGTTGGTGACCGCAGCCTACCAGCACCGAGCGCCACTCCTGAGTGAGCGCTGGACCCAAGGGCACTCAAGACCACACCCTGCATAGTTGTCATAAAATCGATGATCACCTCTCTCGTGTTGCCCTGCAGTGTGCCGAACAGCGCGCCGTTTCCGTCCATCACGATGAAGCCGAACTTGTTGTCGTCTGCCAGCAGCGCGGTCAGCGCCTCCGTGTGGAACTTGTTGTCGCACAGGTACAGCGAGGTGTTGATGGGCTTGAAGGGCTCAAAGTCTATGTTCACCTTCTTCTCCTTGCCCTCTTCCGTCACGATCGTGCCGCAGTATATCACCAGACCGTTGGGGGGCACTGCAAATTATTATCATTGAAACAATATTAACAACATTCTAATCAAACAAATAAATACAAACATTCCCAGGTTACAGATAATCCAGCAATATTCTAAAAACTGCCTTTGTGTAACATCATTGGAAGCGTAAGATTCGGCTTCAACTCCTCTGGCAAATTCGTTCGGTTTTGTAGAATTCGTTGTCTCCCTTACCGTCATAGCTATAAATATAAACTAAACGGTGTTAGAAAGAGGAAACATCAAGCTTTATATTCAAATCTAAAATTTAACCACAGAAAAATTAAAATGTACACCAAATGACAAAAAAGTGAGGTGGCACTAATATTTACAATACATTTGTCTTGGATTTTATTGAGAAGTGGAAATACAGACATTAGGGACGGGTTGTTTCGGAGAATTTGTACAATTCATCAAATTTCAACGTTCATTTTCGGGTTCTGTGAAAGACTTATTCAAGTTCTGTTTTTATATCATTGTAGGCTAGTTGCTTGACAAAACTGAAATAAAAACAGAACTTGAATAAATCTTTCACAGAACTTGAAAATGAACGTTGAAATTTGATGAATTGTTCAGATTCTCCGAAACAACCCATCCTTAGTATTCATAATTTAAATTTTTAAATAATCACATTAATTCATTGAATGAATCCATTTAAGAATTTATAACATTCATTGAAATTCTTGACGTTCAGTGACAGAAGAAATTTTATGGGAATACCACACAAGAGTCCCGAATTTACCTGTTTAATGGGAATACAGCCCAAAGTTCCGAATTTACATGATTAATGGGAATACCGCATGAGAGTCCCGAAATTACCTGTTTAGTGGGAATACTACACAAGAATCCCAAATTTACCTGTTTAGTGGGAATTCTACACAAGAGTCCCAAATTTACCTGTTTAGTAGGAATACCACACAAGAGTTCGAATTTACCTGTTTCATGGGAATACCGCAGAAGAGTCCTGAATTTACATGTTTAATGATAATACCGCACGAGAGTCCCGAATTTACCTGTTTCATGGTAATACTACACAAGAGTCCAAAATTTACCTGTTTAATGGTAATACCGCACAACAGTCCTGAATTTATCTGTTTACCGATAAAACCGCACGAGAGTCCCGAATTTACCTGTTTCATGGGGATACCGCACAACAGTCCTGAATTTATCTGTTTACCGATAAAACCGCACGAGAGTCCCGAATTTACCTGTTTCATGGGAATACCGCACAATAGTCCTGAATTTATCTGTTTAATGGTAATACCGCACAAGAGTCCCGAATTCACCTGTTTATTGGGAATACCGCACAACAGTCCTGAATTTACCTGTTTACTGATAATACCGCACGAGAGTCCCGAAAATACCTGTTTAGTGGGAATACTAGACAAGAGTCCCAAATTTACCTATTTAACACATTTTGATCGGGCAGTTTTCGGCCGCGTACTAGTGCTGGTAACGGGTGATTTTTCGCGTAATTTCGCGCTAACGTAGACCTCTAGAAAAATTGCGATAACTTCAAAAATATTTGTTTGATTTCAATAATTCTTTTTGCAAATTATTTATTTTATTTCATTTTATTTTATTATATTTAGAAATGTATTCTTCATCGTTAAACTAGTGCAGAATTTCACATAAAGTAGGAAAGTTTTGAAAAAAATAATATTTTTTTTACATAACATCCTTTATTTTACAAATTATACACAAAAATTATTTCTAAATGTAAAATAAAAATTATCATTGCATGGCTACAACCCTACAGACGCTATATAGCGAAAACTCAAGTATATTGGAACCCGTATTTTAACGTGACCCGCGCTCCACTAACAATCTATCAAAAACGTATAAATACGTGATCCGCTCTCTAGCATTAATTTGCTAAAAACGTATTAATACGTGATCCGATTACAATCTGTTAATAGGAATGTCGCACAAGAGTCCCTAATTTACCTGTTGAATGTGAATACCGCACTCCGAATATGCCTTTTTTAATGTGAACACTCCGCAAGAGTGCCAAATTTTTCTATTAATGTGAATATCGCGCAAGAGTACCAACCAAACTGCACTGTCATTGGGACTATTACATCCTTAATTGGGGGAGAGAAGAGTACCTGGCTAGTTACACAGGGCTATACTGAGAGTAGTGTACATTACCAACAATAGGGGGACATGTTCCACCTCACCTTTGGTGTAGAGCTTGAGGCGGTGCTGTACGGAGGTGATGGCGCCAAGCACAGAGAGACGGTTGACCCGGGACTTGATGTTGGAAGCCGTCCCAAACTCATCGGCCAGCATCTTGGACACCCGCGAGATCTGGTCCTTCGGCGGGATGATGAGGGAGATCATGGAGGTGCCATTGCTGCAAACAGAACCACTATTATATGACCATTCATGAGATGAACACTCCACAGAAGACATAATTAAAGATCAATTCCTTATCCTTACGTAGAACCAGAATCGTCTCTCTGGGACTTAACCCGTGGCTTAGACTTAACTCGAATCTGAACAATTTATTTATTTATTTAACGCCCAGAGGGCTTTTACATGGTTGGTAGTATAATTTTAATTTGACAGATACTTTGAAACATAAAAAATAAAATTACATTTGATAAAAGCAATGCAACAAGTCATACAAACACAAGAAACAAAAACAGAAAACTACAGCTATTTGTAGGTTTACATGATGTGTTTAGGAGTATTGTTGAAATAAATGTTTTAAATGATCCACAAAAGTTGCCAAGTTGGTATTGAATATGTCAACATCACCCAAGTAATGATTTCCCATGGTGTGAAGTCGTTGTATCGGAGAGTGGGCAATGTAGTTACGCTTATGTGTGCTGCTGTAGAATATTGTATTTTGTCGTGTTGTTACTGTAGGTGTATGTATGTTTATAAGTTGCAGGAGTTCACAACAGTCGAATTTAGAGTTAAGTATTTTGAATAAGAATGTTAAATCGTTTATTTTACGTCTATCTTCTAATGTATGTATTTTTAGAGTATTTAACATAGACATATGAATATTAGTAGACCTGCCCTAAGTGATTAAAAGCGTATTATCCCCACTCCCCATACCGGTTCCATTGGAGCCGGCTGTGCTCGCGTATGGCCTCAAGTGAAATTTGAAAACGTGACGTCATCATTCTTGTGTGAACTATGGTCGAGGCATCATCGGTTCATTTTACGAAATAACACGGCAAAATGTTGACTTGTACTATGAAAACTTGTAAAAATAGATGTGAAAAAGAGAATAAACCCAATTGTCGTATTACATTCCATATATAAGCATTATTTTACTTTATTTTAAGCATATTCACATCGTATAATATGAATCAGTTGTTACTATCACATCGAGAAACGTCTGGAAGCGAAACACAAAGCTGGTTGGTTGCTGGGAAGTAAATTATGAACATTTATAAAAGTGTCTTAACTAAATACTTAAACGAAATATTCGACTCTGAAGATAGAACCGAATTTTTTTGCCGAATTTGGACTTCGCAAATTTGTTCATAACGTGGCGAGTAATTTGCGCTCCCATGTAAAAATGTCTATTCATTCAAAAGCAGATTTTACTTTTAAGAACTAAATGGTGATATTATAATGCGAGATGCCTATTTACTGTCAGATTGATTTATTGACGAATCACAGTCAGCTTCACTCCCTTCGTTCTTCAACAGTTGATTTTACCCCTCGCCATTATCTTCTCGTCTATTAATTCCTATGTCTGTGGTATTTAATAAGAAATTTTATTTTAAGTCTTCGACAGGGATATTTAATTTAAAATTTATAAAACGTAGAAATGTATTCGCTCAATGTTGTTAATGTGAATTTTGTAAGATGGAGACCAAACTACTGAGTTATATTCAATTAGACTTCTCACTAGAGATACGTATAATAGTTTAATGGCTTGTAAAGAATTACAAGTTTTTAGTTGTTCTTAATACGAAGCCTAGTGTTTTCATACCTTTGTTCACAATTTGATGGATATGATTGGTGAAACTTAGTTTAATAATACTGAAGGTTTTCATAGAATTGTTGAAACAGAACTTCAAGACCCAGGAGTTAACCTGGGTCTTGAAGGGACCCATGTTGTAGTAGCTTTCCTACTAAGACAGAGGCCGACAAATCATTCAACAGTCAAGCTGTTGAACACGAGAGTGAGTTTTGTGGCCGTGTACAAACATTGAGCACGAGTTGGGCGTGTTTCCCATTAGTCAATCAATTATGCTAGTTCCTCTTCCATTAAAATATCGGTAGAACAAGGGCAACATCCAACCTGACGTATGTGACTGCCATCAGTTTCAGACAAGGGAATCTATCAAAAAAAACTGCTCATTTCCGCAGAGTCTCTGATATCTCTAAATAATATAAAATAATGTCGCTTTCCGCATCTGTCTGTTTGTGCGCTTAGTTCTTATAAACTGTGAAACAATTTTCACTATCATTTAGAGAATTTCTTCTGGAAGGTTTCTATATATAATACATGCATATTATATTTATAGAAAGTTGAGAAAAGTCAATGTTTTGTAACCAAGTCGTAAAAAAATATTTACATTGCTAACGCTGGCTAAACCTTACAAGATACATCAAAAAAATGTACTACGGATTTGTATATCTTAATTAGAAAATAGAAAAGTCTGAAACGGACTTTTCTGTAGGCTGTTTATATCTCTTCAGGTACACGTAAGCTAGTGTAGTGGTAAAACCGTGTTTGATTGCGTTGCAAATGTAGAAATCCAGAAGCAAATGCAAGGCTGAAGAAAGCGTGGTGAAAAAGATTAATTAAAGGACGCTTAGATGGCTGGGATGGGTGTAAGGAGATGTAAGACAGAAAAGCGAATGACAGAAGAAGTCGAGGACGCACAAAGACATAGCACGACCAAGATAATCGAATACTTGAGTCAGGCCATGTCAAGGAAGGAAGAAAGGAGTATGTGCGTTGTTACAGAGTGGTGCGGCGATCTATCCTCTCTGTCTACCCCTGCGGCGAAATGGCGTGATGGTTATTTAGTTACTATTTGAAAGTATTAAATGCGCAGAATGACCTGTGTTCAGATAAATAGAAAAAAAAACACAATAATGTATTTTATCAGGTTCATACCAGTTTGAAGTAAATATAAACTGGTTTCAAATGATTTATTTTATGAAAGACCCTTTCCTATATGATTAGAGATGCACAACAAGCGGCATAAGTCGTCTAATGCTTCACAATTTGATAAATAAAATCAACATTTGAGGCTTCCCATTGATGGGAGAATAATGGTTATTTTGATTAAGCGCGCAGACAAGCGCCATTGATGCAGCAGAATGATCGTTTGTTCAATTGGATAAATATACAGAAAAATGTGACACAGTTTAATATGCACACATTTGTGTCATTTAGATAATAATGAGAAGTGAGTATTTGAGAATGGAAAATAACGCATTTAAATAGTTATTTCATTAAAAAAGAAACTGATA
Source organism: Hesperophylax consimilis (assembly GCF_061612785.1). Taxonomy (NCBI): domain Eukaryota; kingdom Metazoa; phylum Arthropoda; class Insecta; order Trichoptera; family Limnephilidae; genus Hesperophylax; species Hesperophylax consimilis. The sequence continues at coordinate 15,006,076 of NC_142855.1, read as the reverse complement.
ATTTAACATCTTTTCTGCACGCCATTTTTTGTCGTAATAATATTAAAATAGTGTTTTAGGCTTCAGTTTGGGAGGCGTGTGTGGGTACCGTCGCCCCGGGAATTATTTATTGGTTAACTAACACCTCTGCCATCAGTCATCCTAAGTGGTACTTAACGTTTGGTGATCTAGCAGGGGTGCGCAGGTTCATTGGGTGAGTTGAGTTCAGGATGTGCCAGATCGTAAAGGGCTGGTTCCGGGAGACCCTTTGACCTATTTCGACCGGTAACCGGATAAATCATCACAATGATAATTCATCACATCTTTAAAAAGTTATATAAAGTCACGGAAAGTGATGAAACAAAAACTTTATTAAATGGGTTATGTAGGTTAGGTTAGGTTAAAAAAAAAAAAATTTCATTGCTTCTAATGACTTTATATCACTTTTTAAAAGTGTGTTGAATTGTCACTGTGTTGAGTTATCATGGAACCATTTCGACCCATTATCTTGCGCCGCAGTGGGAGGGTTATATTAATATGTCCGTCACTACTGGACGCAATAATCCCTAGATTCCTACCGAACCCTAACCTTTTACCTTAACAGAACTTCCTCTCATCTACCTCAGCATCTCCAAAGATGACATAGTCCTGAGGTAAATTATTAACTCACGTATAGACACATACTACAAGCAGCGCCGGCCCGGAGCCAAACGGCATCTGGCGCTATTAAAAGTCTCAAGGGCGCTGTGTTAGGTTTTAGGTATTGTTAGCACCTTGGCAATCAGCAACAGGAGCGGACTGCTCCAATTGACCAGCCAATATAAATTTATAAACACAATAGCAAAGTGCCGATACACCCTGTATACAGGGTGTATCGGCACTAACCTGACAAACTTTAACCAGCTATTCCTTAGCACATTTGGAGTAAAAAATGTTATGTGCACTTTGCTGTCCGGTAATGTTTTTTTTTAATAAAAAATTAATTAAACATATTTTCACCACATGTCACCACTGTTTTATCCTTTTTCAAAATTTGAAAGCAACATCGCAACTTAACTCGCGTGTCGCTGCGAACGAAGCCCGTATTACATAATCCAGTACCAGAAAATAAATATTTTATTTAACAATAATGATTATTCACATTTTTCGTATGCGAATCACTGATTGTCTTCTTGTATTGTACACATCAGTTTTATTTTTGTATCTAAATTGTTTCACCTCTGGAATGCTCTGGTTTCACCTCTTACGCGTTTCACGTATTAAATAGTCTAATTTTGAAACTAAGAAACTAATTAGTAGATTTCCTGAATTTATAATCGAAGTCCAATAATTCTGAGAACTTTTAAAAACAATTTTCCTCACTTAGGTACTTATCAATAATAATAATTGGATTATTTGAACAGCGCTGTTGTTTTTTAAATCACCGTAAGTGCTCTGTCAAAATGTTACTTGCTAGGCTATCCTACAACATATATTTTTTAATAAATTTAGTTATTTACAACTTCGCGGAATGTGATTTATGAATATTATTGCTTATGTTAAAAGCCTTCCAGAATTACCGGAATATAACGAGCAGCTTGACACACTTAAGTTTATTTCCACTAATTTGAAGGTACAAAGAATGTATAGTTTTACAAACAATCCCGATGAATCAAAAAACGGTTCATATAAAACTGCTGCGCAACACACTCACACAAAGGAAAGCACTCACACAAACGTCATGACTGCATTGGATTGACCACCTGCAAATGAATGCTGCCAGATTGCTAATTTATTTACATAATAAATTTTATTTAAAATATCGCAAATTTTTTAAAAAATCGACAATAAATTACAACTATAATTTAAAAAAATATTCTTAACCCCACGCTTTTTCGTAATTGATTAATTAATTCAGAATTTAAACGTTGCTTGAAATAACTAGCCGTATTTGGTGACCAAATCTGAATATCCAGGTTTAGAATTTAAGCAATGCTTGAAATAACTAGCCGTATTTGGTGACCAGATCTGAATATCCAGGTTTAGAATTTAAACAATGCTTGAAATAACTAGCCGTATTTGGTGACCAGATCTGAATATCCAGGTTTAGAATTTAAACAATGCTTGAAATAACTAGCCATATTTGGTGACCAGATCTGAATATCCAGGTTCAGAATTTAAACAATGCTTGAAATAACTAGCCGTATTTGGTGACCAGATCTGAATATCCAGGTTCAGAATTTAAACGTTGCTTGAAATGACTAGCCGTATTTGGTGACCAGATCTGAATATCCAGGTACTTCCTCACCTTCCACTCCTTCCCTTAGCCATAAAACTTTCCCCAATTCAACATAAAAATTGTGTAGATATATCGGATGTAATGAAATGCATGATAATTAGACCCCAAAATACTTAATTATTCAGGGAAATAAACCCCTGAGTCATCAGTTGGAAATACCAACGACATTAAGTGAAATTTTAAACAATGCAATAATAGGAATTAGCAAATAATAATTTACGACAATTTACTCGGAAATCAATAAAGCCAGGATAATAAAAATAGAAAGTTATCACTTACGTCGTCTGTAAGTGGCTTCACCACAGTTTGATAATGCCGTCAGAAGGTGAAACAGCTGTCACGCGTAATAATAATTACAACTAGCAGAACTTGTTTATAAACACACTGTTTTTATAAATTTAATAATAAGACTGTTAAAAATTTAAAAAAATCTCTAAATTGAAATGGAGTTCTACAAACTAAACTTAAAATCAAATAAATTTATTGCGAAGGTTCAAAGTACTGTACTGTAATATTATATTAAATAATTTTTACGTGTTTAATTATTGTTTGAAGTCAGATTAAAGCGATTAAAAAACCCACCTGGCAATTCTTATTCGAGTTTCGTTGTATACTTACGTATTGGCGCGCTTTTACAATAACAATGGTATGGCATCATTCGTCTCATTTTTAACTATTATTATTTAGTGTGTAGGAAAGAGCGAAGATGGTTTTCGACACACTTGCTTATAATAGCCCACACGGGACTTAATACGTGTGAAAGAGATGACAGTAGCGCGGCGTTGCCAAGTACTTTACCCCTATACTGGGGCAGTAACGGAGTGTGGAAATTTTATTTATTTTTTGTTTTTAAAAGAAAAAAAATGTTACCGGACAGCAAAGTGCCCATAACATTTTTTACTCCAAATGTGCTAAGGAATAGCTGGTTAAAGTTTGTCGGGTACGTGCCGATACACCCTGTATATACGCTGACTCGGAACAGTTAAAATAATAATTCAAAACATCACGCTGTTTTTCTTGCAGGGGTAGGCAGAGGGGATGGACCGCAACACAACTGTCTCGGAACGCACTTCTTGCTTCATTCACAATCATGCACCGTCCAGGCACAAAGAATTTGATTCACTTGATCGAGCCATATTGTCATTTTTGTATATCATGTCATTTTCAGGAAGGTTTGGGAAGTCTGACTAATCAGATCTGGTCACCAAACACGGTTAATACCATTCCAAGCAATGTTTCGATTCTGAATGTCAATCAGATACTGAAGATATATAAGATATATACACTCAACATTTGTTTAAAATCTTCATAATATTGTTATTTTCGTGAATTTAAATACAATAAGAAATAAAGTCATAACATAAGATTTGTTTTAATATTGTTATGAAATAAATAATATGCTTTGGAATAATTCTGTTAAAAAATATATCGCCCCCATATGTCACCCGAATGTGTGTCACTTTCTTTCAAAGTGAGTTTTGTAACTTCTGACTTGACATGAAACAATAATTGGACACTGTACCGCAGTTGCATTACTATCAGCCATATTTCTGAGAATGCACGATGTTTCACAATAACAACAGCGTACTGATGACAATATGAAATGAATTTTCAAGGTAAAAATACACTTTATAGTGCCGCGTGGTACCACCAACACTATTGGGACATTGGGCTGTAAGGTTATAATTTCTACGTCAGATTATCGTCACGAAATGCACTTTGAATGGAGTTTGTCGATGAATTATGAAGCAAAGGTCTTTATCAATGTGTGTAAGCGTGTTTTTAACTGGTTTTGAAGTTGTTTCAGGCGGGTTTTACGGCAAAATGCGTAACGTCTCGACGTAATGTGGAACAGTCATCGGAGGATCGACTCACCCTCTCGCCATCTCCAGGCTTTTGATGAGCTTCTTGATTTTCCAGATTTCGACATTGCGATCCGCGCTGGTCTCCTCGTTCGACATGGTGAGCTTTCACTTCGGCAAGCGATCCGCCGACGGGAAAATAAGGGAAATTCTCCGAAACCAACCGGATAAAATGGACGGACGGGCCACGACTCGCGCACACTTCGCTCCACTCAGGAAGGCAACCTGAAAAACAAACAAACTGTGAGCTGACAGGGAGGAAACTACCAACATTCCCTTACTTTTCAAACACAAAGATTTCTGTTCTGCCCCTAGCGGAGTGAACGGGAAGCTTACTAGGAAACAAGTAGATTATGTTTTTTAGTACCAGTTCACGCCGCTAGGATCGCCAATATTTCTTACTCTCAATATCGCGGGGCAGATTCCCGTACTGCTGGTGCGATCAGACACTGCCGATAACCGGATTAAAAAATGATCGAAAATAAAATTTATCGAATTTAATTTTTTAGCCGCATGCGAACTTTTAAGGGAGTCGATTTTTTCCTAACGCGACAAATCTTTATTCTGGCGCAGCAAATCAGCCCGCAGACCATGTGGATCATACGGAATAAATTGTAGAAGTCGAAGTGACTACTCAGAGAGCTAGAGCGATGTGCGCCACAGGCGAACAATGGCACTCGGATTTCTGATGGTTTATTTGTTCGACGAACAACGACAAAGGAACAAGGACTGTTCTTCACTTTAAACTGCACCAGACGGAGCACTGAGGAATGGCAGAGAAATGCGCACTACGGATATTCCGCAACACACCCGCTCGAGAAAAGGAATTTGGAAATTGATCCGACAGTGTTGCAACTGCGAGCCAAGTGGACAGCGAGCGTTTCCCTACGACCCCTAATAGAAGACACCTCCCGACCTCCCCCATCCCTTTGTTTTCAGCTGACGCAACATTCTTGGCGTATTTCACAACTTTAAAATATGTTTTAATCACAATGAAACAATGCAGAGAAACATATTTTATTAAATAATACAACCAATTGGTCTGAAAAAGGCAATTTTTATGGTAATTTTAGCAATAGTTTTTTTTTTTTTTTAATTACTAGCTGTACCTCGCCACGCGTTGTTGTTGCTCAGTCTGTCTGTGAAGATAGAGAAATTATAGCGCGTTTTTCTTTTAAGTCCAACAGATGGCGCTGTTTAAGAAATTTATGTTTTTATAGATGACTAAAAACATGTTTTTTCCTGTCACAGGTGACATATATATAATACAGATATATTTAAAACACACGGGTATTCGAATGCAACATTGTGTCAAAATTTCAAAGCAATCAATGAAGAACTTTCGCAATAACTTATAATATTATGAGAAATTCTGCATGTATATTGCAAAAAATTATATCCTCTATTATGTGACTTATACGAAAAAAAGAAACGTTAAAAAAATAAGACATAAGTTCGTAGGGAATTATTATTGAATCTCTACTTTTTTTTATTTGAAAGACAGAGTTCACCTTAGTAACAAACTGTTGTATAAATCAGTTGAGTGGTATTATTGCAAAGACATCTTTACCAATCCAAATCAGATTTTTTTTAAACATGGAACGTTCAGTTAACCTTTCACTAACCAAAACATTAATACATTTGTTGTTATTAATGCAAACCGTTCCTAGTTTAATATATATTATAACTCCTGAAGTTCTCAGTTTCTTGCAAACCAAAATATTGTGTGATTTTTTATAAATTTTGATGATTATGACTAATGTAACGAATTATCTATTCTCAATGTGATTTTATTTTTTCCCATTTACATTTCTAAATTCCGTAGATCTGGGTATATTCTTTATATTCTAGTAACACTGCTGAATTCCTGGTGACGTCTCCCGTCAAGTTGGTATCAGGGAGGTTTTAGTTGCCAGATCGTTCCCCTTTGGAAAATAACATATTAGTAGGCTAGTACTGTCTAGTATTTATTCGCATGTTGTTTACAGACGGTTGGGGCGGTTGAATTCATAAGATTATAGACAAATTAAGAGTACTTAGATTTGTTTTTTTGGAGTAGTCTTTGTGATAACTAGCCCTTAACGGTTCGGGAAAGTGAAGGGTCCCCTCGACTTTAGAAAACATAACTAGCCGTCGGGAATAAACGTGAAATGCCTCAACAAGCTAAATAATTTTATTAAGCCCACCGCATAGCCAATTTCTACCGATTTATAACAATTTTCTAGTTCATTTTTTTATGATAATATCTTTACATTTGTTTTGCCGAATCGTTAATTATACGAAATTCCCTCGATAGAAAAATTAAAAGTGAGCTCCGAAAATTATTAAAAACACGTTTTGTTTTGTTATTCATTTATTTATACGCCTAAAAAGGTTTTAACATAAAAGTGATACATGTTGCAGTGTACATAGGAGAATATCTGTATTTTACGGGAGATACTGACAGTAAATAGATCTGTTGTAATCCATTGTAAAGAAGGTACAAAATACACAATTAAGAAATTGTGATTACTAGTATAATGAGAAAATATTAAGAAATAATTTAAAAAAAACTAAATATGAATCAATACTAGTAAAACGTAAGAGTAACATAAAGTAAAAAAGGAATTAGAACAACACTACATATAAGACGAGTGTGGGTGTGTGTGTGTGTTTCTGTAAAAAAACCAATCACATTGATCTCTATAGATACTTTTTACATGTTTAAAAAAAAAAATTTAAACACCACTGTTTTATCCTTACACTATAATACCCACGCTCAGGCTTCGCCTTTGTGGGATTTTTTGTTACTCTTTCATTCTATATTACTATGTATGTACCTGAATTGTATATGTATCAAAAATTTTGTTAATAAAAAAAAAAAGACAAAACATTAAAACTAATTTACCAACGCTACTCTAATTTATAGGATTCGGCAAAGTGTTGGTTTAGATCAGAGGTTCCCAAACTTTTTTGCCCCGTAGACCACTTGCCAATTTTTTTTTCCGTAGACCCCCAGCCTGCCGAATATTGAATTTTCCTAAAACTTTTAACGTCCCACGTGATAATCATTTATTTTTTTAGTAAAAAGATTCCCTTCCCTTGCCTGCCCAACAACCGGGTGGCGGTATAGTTCCTCTGTCTTTACATTGTGCAGACAGGGGCACCCTTGTGAAGAATACCTCAAAATGTAATAACATCAAACGAAAAAGAAGCAGGATAAGCAATGGGATTTTTTTTTGTAGCTAGCCCTACAGAACTGCCCCTTAAGTTCTTTGTCAGTGCTTATTCCGGTCATTTCTTCTGGTCACATGTTTTCCGATTCTTCAACGTTCCATTTCGATAGTCAAAATGACCTCAAACTTAGTTTTGAAGTCTGTGTGAAGTGCATTTAAATGTTGAACCTCATTATTACCCTGGACGTTTTTCAAAAACAAGTTGAGGAACTAGGAAAATTCGCGGCTTCCAATGTGCAATGTTTTGCTTGAATATATTAATTCTGACGAGAAAAGGAACGAAGACTCTATTTATATACCTCAATTAACACCTTTACGAAAAATAAAAATGCAAATATCAAATAAGTAATTTCTCATTTTATTATATTTGTGTTATTTACGGAACTCCTAAATGTTGACTTGAAGTAAATGGGGGTCCGCTCGTATGTACCCCCATTTGAATCTCGTGGACCCCCAAATGTTTTTCTCGCTGACATAGACCCCCAGCAAGCCGATATCGACCCCTGGGGGTCCATATAGACCACTTTGGGAACCTCTGGTTTAGATTATGCTTAATTCTATAAATGGAGTCAATAATTAAATCAATAGCACTCCCGAACTTGTTGACATGCATCCTATTGGTCAGTGAGTGTGTCTAATAGTTGGTCGAGTATGTATTGCAGAAGAATGTTATATTTTGTCGTGTATTCCTAGTCGGCACATGGAATTTAATAGTGGCAACGATGGCAGGACTATCAATTAAGTTGTTAATGACTCTGTGTAACACAACCAGGTCTGAAATAATTCTCCTGTCAGACAGTGTTATAAGATGCAGTTGATTCATCAAACTGACATAATTAATGTAATCAATAGGAATTCTGAGAATAAAATTTACGTACTTAATTTTTTATATATGATGTTATAGATATGAAAAAATTCACAGTGTATCTTTAAATGCAACTAAAGCATTTATCGAGAGATTTTTGCTCTATTTCAAACGAGTCATGTTTTATGAAATATTTTCACAATTTTTGTTAATTATTATCGTTTTTAATATTTACATATCTCCCTTTCAAACCATCTTTGAACGCTTACTACGGGGCCTTAAGTTGATTGTGTGCTCAATTGGATATGTTTTTAAATATATCTATTTTCATATTATGTGTATTTGAATTTCTTTTCGGTAATGAGTGAATGCAAATTTTGGAAGCGGAAATTTACTCACTACCCGTTATCCGATCAAGCTGAAACTCAAAAGATATACTCGGAATGGATGACAATGCATTCTAATAACTTTTGGCGGAAATAACTTACACACACAAGGACATATACGCATTTTTTTGAAATTGGTTGACTTTAAAGCAGTTAGGTAATATAAGCAATAAAGTTCGGTATTATCTAAACAGGATTTGTAGAAATGTCGACATTAGTTCCTGAGTAGGAAGTTTTATTATTCAGTCAAATCATTTTTATGTTATAAAAGAAATTTAAAAAAATATATGTATTGTAGTTTAAAAAATGTATTCTTTTACTGTTGATAACGTACCCAAAAAACAATATCATAGCAAATTTCAAATAATTCTTCAATGCGTTAAATTTCAGAGACCGATCGGTATTGTATAAAAAAACAATGTTAAGCTGCGTTTACACCAAAGTCTTCCACTAAGTTTTCCACAAGTTGCGGCAATTTGTTGCTTTTTCTACAAAATACAGCAACTTTTTCTGTCTTTCACTTGTGGAGAGACGAATCTTCCACTAAATTTTGGTTTCCTGCGGAGTGTCGGTAAAGATCAAAGAAAGTTGACAACTAAAAGTGGAAGATTTGTTGCTGCGCGCTTTGCGCTAGCTACTGCCTTTCGCGCCAATTCTTTGGCAACAAGTTTTCCATTTGTTGTTCTAAATTTGAGAAGAGCAACTTTTAGTTTTCAACTAAAAGTTGAAAACAATGTTTTGTCAACTTTGGTGTAAACGCGGCTTAATCAATGGTATTTTTTTCGTATTCGACATCGCGATTTATAAATACGGATTTGTTCAATAATTTATAATCAAAATACTTAAGGCTTTTGTGTGGGTTCAATTTTCTAAGCCAATCATAAGTGAATGCGTGAAGCTTTGAACCTAAAAAGCCCCAAGAACCTAAAAATGCCATTTTAGATCCATGCAAGAAGCCACCGCCATCTTTATAAATACGGCTCGTGCTGTAGAAAATGAACCAACAATTAAAGATACCTATTTTCGGACTTTGCACTGGGTTTAGCAGGGTTTGGTACTAATCCCTGCTACTAACCTATACTAACTATGCATAATAACTCTGTGCAAAAGCCCGAAAACAGGTATCTTTAAGCCCGTCGTCCCACGAGTCGGTAAACATTCGACATAAACTGACATAAACCGAATACTGCAAGACCCTGCGCACAAAATTAAGTTCTCCATAGTAAGGTAACGGTCTGCAGCGTAGTTCAGTGTGGAACTTTTCTGTGCAGGGTATTGCAGCATTCGGTTTATGTCGATTGCTTACCGACCCGCGGGACAACGGGCTAACTGTCAGTTCATTTTCTACAGCACGAAAGATGGCGGTGATGAAGCTAATTTTTTCGTGAGTTATAATTCTTTCCCTGGTTAGTATTGGGTAATAATTTCCCTGGTTAGTATTGGGTTACATCGATCTTGACCTTGGTATTTAGCTCTGAATAAAAAATACTATTCAAATACGATTGGACCGCTTGTCACGTGTTTAATTTTTAAAAATAAATTGACGAGTTATTGATATGACATCTGGGGATGTTTCCCCATTTCCGGGGAATAAATATGTATTATTATTTTTTTGGTAAACTAATGTTTTAAGACAAGATTTTTTATGCATAGCACAAAGGGTAACAATTATTAAAATGTAAGAAGCAGTAATTGTTGAATGAAACACTACTATATATTGAATTATCGGATAAGAGATAAGCCGCCATAGCTCAGTGGTCAGAGCTGTCGACCGGAAATCGAAAGCACACGGGTTCATGTCCCGTTGGCGTCATGTATCTTTTATCAGGAGATTTTTCAATGTGGATGAGTGTTTCAGGCGAATAATTATTGCTTGTAAAATAATAAATATGTCATCGGGAAAGCGGAATCGCTTTTCAAATTTTGAATTTATTATGTATATAAGAGGATCCGAAAATGCCACCATTTTTGTTATTCGTCGGCCAAAATACTATTTTCAATTCGGTTTCTTCAAAATGAATTTATATATTTGTAATAGGCGATACAAACGGATAACCTATGAAAGTAATGCACGAAATAATGTTTCAAAGTTTTTCGAAAACATGGTCCACGGTTTTTTTCTCCGTGAAAATAGACTTGAAAATGAACACCACTAATTGTAAAACATCGTGAGTCTTGTATTAGGACAAGGTGCCATCAATTTGAACTTTAAAATGTGCCGTCAACCGCGGAAAATAATTACATGTGAAAAAATTATAGTATTATTTTTAATTTTTAATTCATGTTTATATTTTTTGTGCAGTGAACAATTTAATGGACCTATCAATTTAATGACGGTGATTTTTTATACTTACTAACCAACTAACTAACCATCACGCCGATTCCCTGCAGGGGTAGGCAGAGATGATGGACTGCCAAACAACTCGGTCTTGACACACACTTCTTGCCTCATTCACATTCATACATACTGTTCTGTTATTCTGACTCTTGACATGGCCCGACTCTAGTATCCGATTCACTTGATCGTGCCATGTCTTCCTCGGGCGACCCCGACGCTTTTGGATCTTAAATTCTCCTTACACTCCATTACAAACCATCTAAGTGTCCCTTTCTCCATTTTACTCATTACGCTTACATCTGCCTTGCACTCTTTGCGGATCTTCACATTCCTCACACGATCATACATAGTTTTACCGCACATACGCCTCAGGGATCTCATTTCAACAGCATTCAGTCTACTTTCATCCTTTTACTGCATGTTCTATGCCACACTTCTATACATCAGGGTAGGTACCAGCACTTCATTGTTAACTGCTAACTTCGCTTCTTTGGAAAATTTTTTGTTAGCGCCAACTGCGTTTAGTCCTCCATTAATGGAGTTACCTGATACTTAACAACTAAACAAAATAGTTACTTACAAGTATTTTTTACAATTACGGCCTCTCCAAGGATTTATTTTGCTCTAACACCCCCAATAATCATAATGTCGATGTAACCGACTGCAAAGTTATTAATGTCAAGCTTTATTTACAGTTAGTGCTGTCGTGCGCGTATCTGTTGCGCGATCCCGACTTCAAATATAAGTATGTCAATCTATGCTTTGAATCTGGGGAATATATCCAAAAATTTTGTTTTCATCGAAATATTTTTTTTTGTGATGGCAGCACCAAAATTTCACTGACAGCTAAAACAAATCTGGCAATAATTTAGTTCTAGTTTCTAAAGAAATCACGTTTGATAAGTCCTTCAAATGTTCAAATTAATGTAATTTCATGAGGTCGCCGTGCGTTTAGTTTTGTGTTTTTGTTACCTGTCCAATATCCACAGTATTGGGTGCAATATCTCCACAATTCTACGTAAAAACAGTGGATAGGAAGCCGTCATTAAATGAATTTCAGGTCAGTGGTTATGTCATGACAATTAAAATATACGCTCGCTTACTATGGCCCCAATATGGAAACTTTACGCGTTACGACTAACTAACTAACGAACCATCGCTCCGTTTCTCCGCGGGGGTAAGCAGATAGGATCGACCGCCACACAGCTCTGTCTTATCTCACTCTCCCTGCAGTTAATAATCTTCTGCTATTCCAACTCGACTATTTGATTCACTGTCTTGGTCGTGTAATGTTGTCTTCCTTGTGCGTTCCCACGATCGGTAAAATTCCCTTACTCCACTTACATCTTACGCACAAATAAACAGCACTTGGTTTCAACTTAATTATTACAAGAAATAACTATTTATATAGTGGGAGATAGTAAAAGATGCATTAAAATTCCATTTTTTTCTCAATCAAAGTTTAAGTACAGGTCTTGGCGCAAAATTACCAAGTCACTGCCGTCGCTAAGTAAACTTCATCATTAAAAATAGTCGTAATCACTCTGTTTATTTATATGCTTGCAGTAAAACAACATGCAAATCAGCAATAACAACAACAATGGCCGTCGTTTGCAAATTGTTGTTGCTCTATTATGGTACTGCGCTGAGTTGATCACTTGACACCTCAAAATCCGTCAGTCGCCTAGGCATAATACGAAAACACCGTCAGGTCCGGTCGTTTATTTAATTCATAAACACATATTTTTTTAATGTATATCTTCTTCATACATGAACGTTTGAATGAAGAATTTACTGAAAACAAAAGAGTGCTTCTTACTTGCCATATTTTATCTTAAGGCGAGCCGCTATCAATAACAACCCTTACGTAGATGGCGATAAGGTTTAAATTCCCGCTTACCACCATCTGCCTGTTTGAATTTATGCAAGAAAAAAACATGGCCAAAAATTGCCTTTTATTTTATTTTGTGGATGTTCAGGCATAAATATTTAATTTTTTTTCGATCATTTTATAAATAACTTAATTTGCCACATTATACAATAAAATCATAACCAAAAATGAGTTCGTAAGTAGGAGATTTTGAACTTTTAAGCAGTTTTCATAGGCCTTATACATTATTTTTTTCTGGGCTTATAAAAAGACTTATGTAAAAAATACTCGATTATTTCAAAGGCCAAGATGTATTCTACTCGCAGTATTTAATTAAAGCATCTGAAACATTTCTAGGCGACCAAATTTTCAAACCAAAAACACATGATTTTGCATTACTACGTATGGCATCGCCTTAATTTTGTGAGACAAAAACAAGTCTAGTTGTATTGTTATGTTATTGTTTACGTCGGGGCAATTCGAAAAATATGCATTGATGTTAATGCACTTGCGAAATATTTTCCGTGTTTCGACCAATGTTTTAATGTTGATGGTGATGTGCGTTTGCTGAAAGATTTCGCTTCATTCTAAATATGCACAAATTATTTAAATAACCCAACTAAGAACCTATTATGTGCATGTTTTTCCATCTCCCCCGATGTAATTAGTCGTTTATTGTAGAAATTGACTGAGTGTAGCTAAGTCCTGTTTTAACTCAACCGTTTTTCATTTGATCTGTCTATAAATTTGTTTGCACATTCCGTTTCCATTTCGAGATGACGGCCGCTTTAATGGTTCAGTAAAGATTCTTTTTTCAAATGTGAAATCGTCGTGTTTATTTGGATTTTCTTATTTTTTGCATTTTTTCAATATTATGGTACCTACCTGACTGAAGAATGTTTGAAAGAAAAATTGTCTTTGAGATGGTGATGTTTCTTTGGACAAATTGTATAATTCCTTATTTGAAATATAAAATGTTACATGTAAAATATATCGTTTATGATATGGAATTTCAACTGATTATTACGAAAATAGAATCAGATGGCGCATGTTAAAATTTTCATTGGCACGCCAAGATTTAAAGTAGGACCAACGTAAAAGCTAATTTTTACCCTCTCTGTATGATAATAATTTTTTAAGGTTATGTATTATCATTCTAACGATAATATTAAATTCATATTGTTAATCTCGGTAGATCTATAATGATTTTTTTTAGACAAATCAGAGTGTTATCTTTAATAGACCGTAATTTGACTAATTCCTTATAATTTTCTGATTAAATTTGATTGACTTGGTTTGATAATAAAAAATATGTCTACGTTTTATCTCATTTCAAGTACCTATATTTAAAGATATTCAGAATTCAGTAATTCAAATCATACATATGCACCAATACACACAGTCCTATGTGTGTATTGTTTGGGTCAGTTGATTGTGCAACAGAAAACTCAAAACAACGCTTTTTTAGATACGGCAGTATATTTGTGAGAGTGCAAAGTGTTCTGTCTTAAAGAATAGAGTGTTTATTTTGAGACTAAATTGTTGTAAATAGGTACATGCAAAACAAATACGGTTTCCAGATGACTTGCAGAAGCGACAAAGAATTTCTAATTTTGCTGCTTAAAATCGTAAATAATACAACTTGTTTACATTCTCTAAAATGAAAGATAAAAATATCAGAGAGCGTTGAGATTTTCAGACTTACTGAATGTAAGTTATTATACTGATTCAAATTCATTATTGAGCCCAAGCTATATTGCTGCGTCCATGTTTGCAAGTCAGTTGTTTTTTAAGAGTTCCAACTGTTCGTAAATGGTCAATAAACTCGGCTATTGTCTATGTCACTATTCACATCTCTCTGTTTGTGCGCTTAGTTCTTAACTACGCAACGGATTTTGATAGAGTTTTCACTATCATTTAGAGAATTCCTTCCAGAAGGTTTACATATATAATATAGGATTTTCCAATAAGAGGTGTTATTTTGATATTCAATCGTAAAAGATCAATGATTTCGTTGCTTGTGTGGCACGCAGCGCCATCTTGTTGAAAGTAAACGTTGTCCAGATCAATACCATCCAATTCCGGCCATAAAAAATCATTAATCATCTCACGATAGCGCAATCCATTCACCGTAACTGTTGCTCCAGCCTCATTTTCGAAAAAGTAAGGTCCAATGACTCAGCCGGACCATAAACCGCACCACACAGTCACACGTTGAGGATAGAGAGGCTTTTCAATAATAACTCTTGGGTTTTCCGAGCCCCAGATGCGACAATTTTGCTTGTTGACGAAGCCACCGAGGTGGAAATGGGCCTCATCAGTCAAGATGATTTGCATTTGACTCACTCAAGTGAATTTTAATAATTTCAATGCGTTGTTGAAGCGTGTATCGTTCCATTTTTATTAATGGCGTAGTTTCTACTTGTCAAATGTCAAAAAATGACAGCTTCAAAAGTAACATCTACCGAAATAGCGGGCTATTCAAAATAACACCTCTTATTGGAAAACCCTGTTTTTCTGGTGACACTGAATAGATCAAACACACTAGAAATGCCTTCGTCACCAACTAACTAACTAACCAGCACACCGTTTCTCCATAGGGATAGACAGAGAGGACGGACCGCCAAACAACTCGGTCACACCACATACTCCTTGCCTCATTCAAATTCTTGGTTGAATATATATTATTTTTGTCAATTGTTTTCGACGCTGTCCTTTCCTGCGATACTTCAGCGGCCGCCGTTAAAATCAGGTCCAACCTCTCCTCGCAAGCTTCTGGAGTTGTTTCTGTCAACATTGTCCAGGACGGCTCACTGAATGTGTTACATCTGAAATGCAGCATGCAGAATTCGATCTTGTGGTATTCTTCGAACCTGGCTTAATCACTTCTATAGTGACTTTTCTCTGAAGAGTAGGCAAAATTTCAATGGTTAGGTCATCTCAGATCGTTAATCCATTTATAAAGTTGCTTCGATGCGATGGGTCCACGACATCGACTAAGTATTATCTAAACGAGGCTTGTAAATATTAAGATTAATACCGATACCAAAAAAATTGGTTTAAGGCGATGCACTACGTCGTGTAATATTTTAAAACGAGCCGCTATCAATAACAACCCTTACGTAGATGACGATAAGGTTTAAATTCCCGCTTAACACCAACTATGCAAGATTTATGTATGAAAAACACATGGCCAAAAAGTGCCTTTTATTTTATTTTGTGGATGTTCAGGCAAAAATATTAAATTTTTTTCCGATCATTTTATAAATAACTTAATTTGCCACATTATGTAAGAAAATAATAACCGAAAATGGGTTCGTAAGTAGGAGATTTTGAACTTTAAACCAGTTTTCATAGGCCTTACACATTATTTTTTTCTGGGCTTATAAAAAGAGTTATATAAAAAATACTCGATTATTTCAAAGGCCAAGATGTATTCTACTCGCAGTATTTAATTAAAGCATCTGAAACATTTCTAGGCGACCAAATTAACAAACCAAAAACACATGATTTTGCATTACTACGTAGTGCATCGCCTTAAGAAAATATTTATTTCAATTTGGGAGGCCGGTTTCGGTCACCCCAAGTATTTCACCACATTTGGTGACTTAGCGGGAGTGCCCGGGTTCATCGGTGAGGTGTGTTCAGGATGCACCTGTCTGCCAGCTGGGTGGAGTGCCAGATCTGGAGAGGCTGGTTTGGGGAGACCCTTTGACCTCTCCAACTGGTCCCTTCCTACTCTCCTTTGTTTCCTTAACAAGACCCCCTCAGACAGCATCCAAAAAGGGGATAAGGCTAATCCCGCAGGGCTAATATAAAAAACAAAAAATTCTCTCGCAGTCAAAAGTTCGTACTCTTTTGTTGGTCTGCACTACAGACATAGGAATCAATAGACGAGAAGATAATGGCGAGGGGTAAAATCAACTGTTGAAGAACGAAGGGAGTGAAGCTGACTGTGATTCGTCAATAAATCAATCTGACAGTAAATAGGCATCTCGCATTATAATATCACCATTTACTTCTTAAAAGTAAAATCTGCTTTTGAATGAATAGACATTTTTACATGGGAGCGCAAATTACTCGCCACGTTATGAACTAATTTGCGAAGTCCAAATTCGGCAAAAAAATTCAGTTCTATTTTCAGAGTCGAATATTTCGTTTAAGTATTTAGTTAAGACACTTTTATAAATGTTCATAATTTACTTCCCAGCAACCAACCAGCTTTGTGTTTCGCGTCCAGACGTTTCTCGATGTGATAGTAACAACTGATTCATATTATACGATGTGAATATGCTTAAAATAAAGTAAAATAATGCTTATATATGGAGTGTAATACGACAATTGGGTTTATTCTCTTTTTCACATCTATTTTTACAAGTTTTCATAGTACAAGTCAACATTTTGCCGTGTTATTTCGTAAAATGAACCGATGATGCCTCGACCATAGTTCGCACAAGAATGATGACGTCACGTTTTCAAATTTCACTTGAGGCCATACGCGAGCACAGCCGGCTCCAATGGAACCGGTATGGGGAGTGGGGATAATACGCTTTTAATCACTTAGGGCAGGTCTACTAATATTCATATGTCTATGGTCTGCACAGAGTTAATTTGTCTTCCAGCAATTTCATCTCAACGCTCTGGATTATCTTCAACCATCAATTTTCAAACACACAATAGGCAGTTAGAAATGTTTTAGGTAGGGGCTCTTGTAGACGTTATCATACCTTATAGCTAGCTTCGAAGCAGGGTATCGATTAAAGTAACAATTGGTAAAAATCTCACATTTCTCTCTAGCAAACGACAAATTACGACAACAGTTTTGCCACAAATGAACGATTTTCACTAGTTTCATGTATCTTTTTTATAAGATTGTACAACAAGCTTACTTTAAGTTGGGTTACAATTTATCTCTATATATTGTGACGCAATGCTTTTCAGGTTTGCTATTGACCGATAAAATTAACAAATTACAACATGGGATTTGAGCGATAGCTTTGTGCTCTGTTTTATATTATTTATTTACTGGACAATTTGTATAGCGCCGCTTTTGTGAGATATCACCTCAGGGGCACTTTACAGTTGATGCAGGTATTACAAAAATATAAATATTACAAAAATAAGTGAAATTAAGTTAAATAAAATGAAGTACATGAACAGGTGATACGAAGATAGAAGATGGAGACTCTGCAGCAAGAATCCTAGGTGGTGAGGAAACTGGACCAGCTGCTGCAGCGAAAGAGTGCAACGCGTTCACCAACAGTGCCAGCACGAGGTTCTCATCCGTCCAGGTATGTGTCTGCTGCTAATTAAGCGCTGACACAGTTAACGAAGCGAACTTGCATTTATATATATATATATATACAGGATGTATCGGCACTAACCCGACAAACTTTAACCAGCTATTCCTTAGGACATTTGGAGTATAAAATGTTATGGGCACTTTGCTGTCCGGTAGCATTTTTTTTTCAATTAAAAACAAAAAAATTTAAAATTTCCACACTACATCACTGTCATTGGCATTGCTTTTCGTGTTCAACAGCTGTTATAAGCAAGTATGTCGAAAAGCGTCTTCGCTTTTTCGCAAACACTAAATAATAATAGTTAAAAATGAGACGAATAGTGCCGTGCCATTTCGTTGTGATTGTAAAAGTGCGCCAATATAGGTACACACGTGCATTATTCAACGGAATTCGAATAAAATATTGCCAGATGGGTTTTCAAACTTTGACAAAGGATAAAACAGTGGTGACATGTGGTGAAAATATGAATAGTAAATTTTTTATTAAAAACAAACGTTACCGGACAGCAAAGTGCACATAAGATTTTTTACTCCAAATATGCTAAGGAATAGCTGGTTAAAGTTTGTTGGGTATGTGCCGATACACCCTGTATATATATATATATAGCCTTTCGTAGCATCGGAATTGGATGGAAAGTTGTATTATGAAATGACTCTTAGGTGGTGTTATTTTTTGATTGAAGTTAGGTACGAGAGGGCTAGTCTATCGTTATTTGATGTATGTATTCATAGAGCATTGTTTCCACCATAATCAATAATGTATCTTGTATTTGCAGCCGGGTGCTGTGGGAGGCGCTGGGCCGCCAGCGCTGGTTCTCTGCGGGCCGGCAGAGGCCGTCGCGCCGGCCACCTCTGGGCCGGCATTCTCGCGGGGCTCCCCCGCCGCTGTCCCCAGGCGCCCCGCGCGCCCTGCTCGTCTCCCTCACGGCCGTGTACAATGCGTCACGTCCTGAGAAGTGTGACGTAGAAGACGCTAGACTTAAGGTTCGCACATTTTTTATTCTGATCTGCTGGCTGTCACATATATGATACATCAAGTTTTGCTAAAAAACATACTATAAACTTAATAACTAGAAACGCATTTTCAAATAACAGAGACGGTTTATATGTAGTTCCCGTGAGCACTTAGGCCAATTGCCCATTGTGCTATTGTCCCTTTAATGAAGTTCACCAGGGTTGTCATTGGGTATGTGGCTATGTCTTCTGGTTCTACAACGTGTCTTCCCAGGTATCTGCGCCTAGTTCCCACCAGGGCAGGACATTGGCACCATAGGTGAATTGGAGTCTCTTCATCCTCTTCACATTTCCTGCATCTATTGGTGTATTCCACTCCCAATATCTGCATGTGTCTCCTGAGATGGCAGTGTCCCGTTAGTAGTCCTACCAGTTCCCTCAGTGAGTGCACTGTCCATATCGAGTAGTTTCTTGGTTCGTATAGGTTCTGGTCCATCGATGAGTACTATTCCTTTCCTTCCAATGCTGGCATTTGACCCACCAATGTGTGATGTGACAAGCTGCCACTCCTACAGCCGACTTGGATCCCGGAAGTGTTGCTTCCGCCCCTTTCCTCGCTAGTCCGTCAGCCCATTCGTTACCCTTGATGATTAATCTAAGATGACAGTTTTCTTTAATTTAATAAGCATGTCTGTTTATTCCTCGTTTCAGGAGCTGACAAAAGAAATGGGACAACTGGAGATATTGAAGGCAGCCACATTGGTTTGCAAGACTTGTCAGAAACGATTGCTTATTGATAAACCAGTAGGCAACAAACTGTACTGCAAGTGAGTACCTATCCATAATGTTATTCATGAGGAGAAAGCCTTTATACAGGGTTTTCCAATAAGAGGTGTTATTTTGATATTCAATCGTAAAAGATCATTGGTTTCGTTGCTTGTGTGGCATGTAGCGCCGCCTTGTTGAAATTAAACGTTGTCCAGATCAATACCATCCAATTCCGGCCATAAAAAATCATTAATCATCTCTCGATAGCGCAATCCATTCACCGTAACTGTTGCTCCAGCCTCATTTTCGAAAAAGTAAGGTCCAATGACTCCGCCGGACCGTAAACCGCACCAAACAGTCACACGTTGAGGATAGACAGGCTTTTCAACAATAACTCTTGGGTTTTCCGAGCCCCAGATGCGACAATTTTGCTTGATGACGAAGCCACCGAGGTTGAAATGGGCCTCATCACTCAAGATGATTTGCATTTGATTCACTCAAGTGAATTTTAATAATTTCAATGCGTTGTTGAAGCGTGTATCGTTCCATTTTTATTAATAGCGTAGTTTCTACTTGTCAAATGTCAAAAAATGACAGCTTCAAAAGTAACATCTACCGAAATAGCAGGCTATTCAAAATAACACCTCTTATTGGAAAACCCTGTATTTCTGGTGACACTGAATAGATCAAACACACTAGAAATGCCTTCCTCGCTAACTAACTAACTAACCATCACGCCGATTCTCCCCAGGGGTAGGCAGAGAGGACGGACCGCCAAACAACTCGGTCACACCACACACTTCTTGCCTCATTCAAATTCTTACATACTCTTCTATTATTCTGACTCTTGACATGGCCTGACTCAAGTATCTGATTCACTTGATCGTGCCATGTCATTCTCAGGCGTCCCCCGGTCTTCTACCATTCACATATTCGCTCTGTAAGCTTAAACCATCTGAGCGTCCCTTTCTTAATCTTACTCATTAAGTTTTCATCAGCCTTGATTTTTTTGCGGATCTTCACATTTCTCATGGCTTTACCACACTTACGCCTCAGGGATCTCATTTCTACAACATTCAGCCTGTTTACATCCTTCCTCTGCTAATTCCATTCCTCTCTGCCATATATCAGGGTAGGTACCAGAACTCCATTTTGGACTGCTAGCTTCACCTCTTTGGACAGTTTTTTATTAGCGCCAACTGCATTCAGTTCTCCATTAATGGAGTTACCTGCATTTACCATTCTTTCAATATCTCTGTCAACCTTCCCATCTCTCTAGATCAGTGGTTCTTGACCTTTTTAGAGGCACCGAACCCCAACAGTTACATATAACTAGATTAAATAAAACTAGATTTTTACAAATTCAAAATATGGTATATATTTATATATAGGTGTACAAAATGAAAAAAAAAAACAAAGATCAAAACATTACATTTTAATGGTTAAATCAAAACATGAAACATATAAATTATTATTTATTTTAAATCAGTGTGACTTCTGCTGTAGCCTTTCAGAAACCAATTCAGAAATTCGCGGCTTTCCCCCGGCAAGTGCCACTCTCATGTCATTTTCACAACAAAGTTTATTCCTCTTCTTCGTTTTTATATCCAGCATCTTCGAAAAGGATTACTCGTAAATATATGTGGTAACAAACGGTATAAGAATCTTTCTTAGCAATAACACGGTATGTTTCCATTTGTTGACACCAAAACGTTGAGAGCGATGTTGTTCTGAAGAGTTGCTGTTGAACCTGGCTCTGCTGTAATCGCAAGCTCTACCGCTGCTTGATCACCTGCAGCCAATGATGGATAAGCGGGACGTGTCACCACGAATCATATAAGTCGGGGGTCTTGACCTCCACCGAACCCCCGAGACTGACTCACCGAACCCCTGGGGTTCGATCGAACCCAAGTTAAGAACCACTGCTCTAGAACATACTTCCTAAATACACAAACTCATCCACCTGCTCCAAGTATTCCTCATTCACAACTATATTGCACACTGTTTTCGTACTCTCTCTTTCAAACACCATGACTTTAGACTTACTTACATTCATCATTAACTCATTCTTCATACATACTTCATTCATTAGGACACGAGAGACTGTAGATCTTGCATACTGTTAGAAATCAGCACCGCATCATCAGCATACAATAGGCAACACACTTACAGATTACTCAATTTCGCGCCCATTCCCACCACTTTCAATTCTTGCATACTCCATGTACAGATTGAATAACCACGGTGACATTATGCAGCCTTGCAACACCTTTTGTGATATCAAACCACGCCATAAAACCGCCGTTCACCCTAATACGTGCAACGCTTCCCTCGTACGCTACAGAGACGCAATTGCCAATGAATGTCGCCACTCACTTAATACCTTTTAATTCTAGCCTATTTAGCTTGCGCTGTGTCTCTTGCGCTTGCCTGATATTGCAATAGCGCCATCCTATTTGAATTTCATAATACGCAACACAACAAAATTCCCTATCAGCGCCATTCTGTTTTTTCGACATTTGAAAAGTTCTAGGCCGATTCTAAGGACGCGTTGTTTTGGAGAAATTGAACAATTCTTTAAATTTACAAGTTCGAAATTTTTTTCGACCATCTCCGCATTAAGCAAGTTGATGATTTATATGCTTGTGTTTGTGTGATGCAGATGTGAGAAGAACAAGGCGGTGGAAGACGAGAGTGGTTGGCAGCCATTCCTGGAGACAGAGGACATCATCATTTGGAGACGGGAGGAAGATCCTGGCACCGGACTCTACGCCTATAAAGGTGGGACATTACCAATAATATTCTGTTGGACCTTTCTAATGGCCTGAACATAGAATAATAATGTCGCCGTTGACTTATTACCTTTTGGTTGTAACCCATTTAACAAGAGCTCTGTCTCTCTTATACTTGCCTGATATCGTACAACTGTGTAAATAATACTGAGACTGGTTGCGTAGTGTACGATGTGGCAACACTGTTTGGGAGGGAGGTAAGCCAACATTTGATGTATCTTCAGTGCAAGTTTGAACTTGTACTTTTATATTACTTTTGTCTATTTCTGATTTTCTGATGACCTTGAATGCCTGCGGGATTTTGAATAACTTATCGGTTTCTGAGTTTCTGGCCTGCGAATGACCAGTATCAGGATATTCTCTTAGTTTGTTGTACTATACACAGTGTTTGGAAATTCGTAGTACAAGCGGGAATTTGGTAAATCTACATAAACGGATTTTAATAGACATTAAACAGCTGATGTGAACCCCTAGATTTTTTTCCAACTTCACATTGATTTACTTGAAAACGAAATCACAAAAATTTTTTACACAAAATCAACAGTTTTTTCGAAGGTTTTTGGACATTGTGTATAATGTGTTTCATGACTGTTCGATTAATGTGGGACTATTTGGTATATGTGTACTTATCAATCACTTTGTGTGGCAGTGTACGGCCGCTACCCGGAAGTGACGGCCGTGGACTTTCTGGCCATGCACACGGACCTGGCCTACTGGAGAAGTTGGGACGACACGGTGCTGGGACTGCGCAAGCTGACGCAACCACCGAGTCACCATGACCAGCAGGACGTCATACACTGGGAAACCTTGTGGCCGGTAAGTAGGAATTATCCCTGCCTTCCTGTACTTGTACCCAAAACCTTGGCATAAGGCACACCCATGTAAGGTTGTTACAAAAAATTAACACCAATCCGTGTAACAAATTTCAGTGCATTAATAACCTTCGAATGTGTTACATCGCCGTGCCATTCTTCTTCTTTCGAAACTTCAATGGTCTACGGGAGAACTACGCATGTGTTAAAACAAAAGGTGTTGTGATGTGTTTCGTCAATCGAAAGTGATCGCGGAAATGGAAAGTGAGTAATTACATTATTTTATGCCATCTTGTTTTCCTTTCCTTCCAAATTCTGTAATTATTTCTAACCCACTCCATTTGTTGGTCCTTCGAGCCGGATAATTAAAAAATACAAATTACTATTAGTTTGATTTGGAAATAGGATTGGATATAGGCAGGGACCTATTTACAAGCGATGGAGCCAAATCTTCATAAAAATTATGCATACATATATACATATATATTTTTGTTTTAAATATTTTTTTCTTTTTAAAAAACTTTAGTCTAATTATATTTTTGTATTATTATTATTATTATTGTATTTTCTTTTAGTTTACTGTGTATGTATTATCTAACAATATTTTTTATATTTACTTTATATATTCTATGTATAATATGGAGCTCGTGGGATTGCACCACCCTCCCCGAGATCTGGAATAAACAAGAAAAAAAAAAAAAAAAATATGCCTATTTATGGTACTATTTAGTTGGGGGTTCAAAACCCGGCGTGCGCGACAGGAGCGGACCCTTCATACATGCTTTGGATGCAGCTTGTGTTGTAGAGTAACAAATGATAATAATTACTATTTATTTATTTTTTCTACCCGTTAACAGCACTGTTGCAATTCCCTTCCTCAAAGACTTAACCTAACACAAATAATGAAATGAAATGATCCTGATATCGATGTTGTGAGACTGAAGAAACGAAAGGACAGGGGAAGGAGATAGGAAAGAGAAAGGTAGAAGCCCGTTAATTTAACTTTCTTATAATATATTTTTTTAATTTCAGCGATTCTTCGCCAATCGAGACTATGTATACGTCAGGCGCTATGCGTACATGGACAACGAGGGATCCACGAGACCGATGCCCGCAAATAAGACGCAAAACATCAATAATAACAACGTCAATAACAATAAAAACGAAGCGCCGACAAAAAACAACGCTAAGAGCGATATTCAAAACCAGAGCACGAATTTCGACAGCATACAGAAAAAGCTGTACGAAGAAAATCAGAATTCTGCCGATACGGGATATTCACAAAAGAATAGGTCTAAGATTCTGCCGGACGGCGGGAAGATTCTAGTGGAGAACAGGAGGAAGTTTGGAAGCAGAAGTGCGTCCAAGGTGATAGTCATGTCCTCGCAGTCCTGCGAACATCCGGACGCCCCGGAAACCAAACGCGCTTTCCGGGTGAAGAGGTACTGGAGCAATCTTGTGATAAAGCCGTTCAAGGAGGTTGATCAGGTTAGTTTTTTTTTTAATTAACCTTGTGTTGAATTGTGGATTTTGCAAAGACATTCTGCCATCCTACATCAGGTGGGAATTCTTTCTTTGTTCTACCAGAATTTCAATAGAAGATGTTAAGAAAAACTTGATCTGAGCTGAAGTCAGCAGATCAAGATGTTAGTAATCGTCTAATCGAACTTTCTAGGTCAAATTGAGTCGTTTACTATGATCGTTCTTTTAGTGTAACAGGCCCGCTCATCTGGAATAGACTTCCCTCAGCTCTTACTAATCTCCACAATTTGGCTTAATTTAAATGGGCTTTAAAAACAAAATTATTTAAAAAATCCAACCATTCATAAATCTTAACTTCTTTTCAATATTTTATAACAAGCCATATTTTAAAACTTCCCGTAATTATTTGGTTTCGGTTGCCTCCTTATTGTACCTTTTTAAAATGTCTGCCCAGAAGATTCTCATTTCTGAGCAAAAAATGCCTCCTGTTTTATATTATGTTTTTAGTTTTAATATTCTTGTTTTGTCCTGTCCTGCTGTTATTGTTATTCTAAGTTTTTTCACTACTTTGTATAAACAGTGTATTTAGTGTTATAATATTAGATCTGTATTGGGTAAGGCACATTGTAGGAATAATTTTAAGAACATGACCACTAATACTAAATTACCGTTTTTAATTTTGCTATAGTAAAGCGCACTTGAAGTGAAATGACAATAAACTGCGCTATATAAATGCCACGTTATTATTATTCGGCACCGATGTACAGTTGGGAAACACGCCAAACGTACGCCCAACACGGTTGAAATTTAGAAGTGACGAACGTACAAATCCATCCCTCCAATTGCAGTGCAATGCGATAAGTCCAGCAAGAGTCCTGCTGGCGAGGTCAGAAGGCCTCTCTTAACCAGTCTCTCGATCTGGCCCGCCACGCAGTACGTGGGCAGACGCATCTGCCGCCAAGATTTAAAAACAACCTCACCCTATGAACCCGGGCATCTCTGCTAAGTCACCAAACACAGTTGATGTTGGCTTCATGAACTGGCCGCTTCTTCGACTCGTTTTTGTGTAACACGGCTCGCATGTGAAACAAGTTTCCGGCATCTGTTTTTCCTCCTTCATATAATCCGGGTATCTTCAAGACATCCCTTCCTACAGCCCATACCCTGACCCGCCTCACAATGCTGCCCAACCGGGTGGCGACATAACTCCCTTACCTTAACACTGTACAGATAGGGGCGCTCTTGTGTGGTTACCTATGGCGGAGGTATTAGAATAGCGTAGAGATTGTGTACTTAGTGTTTGTATCTACATGAGTTTTGTTTGCAGCCCGGCATAGAGTTCAGCCTGACGTACTTCGACGACCCCGGCACGTCTATCCCATCGGCCCTGCAGAGCTGGGTTGCGGGACACGCCTGCCCCGACTTCCTGGACAAGATGCGTCACGCAGCCGCCTCCTATAAAACCACACCTCATCAGGTATTAGATATATTCCATACAAACTTTTCATATATTTTTTTTACTGCTCCCAACCGTCTATAGAACCATTAGTGAGACTATGGCGTCCCCAATTGGGATATGTCACGAGGCTGAAGGTAGTAGGAAGGGGAAGAGAAAGGCGAGGAAGTACCTGGCTATTCAGATCACCAAACACGGCTAAAGCCATTTCAAGCTCATTTCAATTCTGAATGGTGTTCTTACACCAGGGCGATAATTAGAGTATCTTCTACTTTGGAACGTACCGCAATTCTCTAAACTAAACTACGCAACGGATTTTGATAAGGTTTTCACTATCATTTAGAGCAGAGGTTCCCAAAATTTTTTGCCCCGTAGACCCCCTGCCTGCCGAATATTGAATTTTCCTAAAACTATTAACGTCCCATGTGATAATCAATTTATTTTTTCTTAAAAAGATTTCCTTCCCTTGCCTGTCCAACAACCGGGTGGCGGTATAGTTCCTCTGTCTTTACATTGTGCAGACAGGGGCACCCTTGTGAGGTATTACACCAAATGAAAATGAAGCAGGATAAGCAACGGAAATTTCTTTCTGTAGCTGGCCCTACAGAACTGCCCCTTAAGTTCTTTGTCAGTGCTTATTCCGGACAGTTCTTCTTGTCACATGATATCCGATTCTTCAACGTTCCATTTCCACAGTCAAAATGTCCTCAAACTTAGTTTTGAAGTCTGTGTGAAGTGCATTTAAATGTTGAACGTCATTATTACCCTGGAAGTTTTTCAAAAACAAGTTGGGGAACTAGGAAAATTCGCGGTTTCCAATGTGCAATGTTTTGCTTGAATATATTAATTCTGACGAGAAAAGGAACATGGACTTTATTTATATACCCCAATTAACAAATTTACGAAATATAAAAATATCAAATAAGTAATTTATCAGTCTATTATATTTGTGTTAGGTGTATTGTGATATTTACGGAACTCCTAAATGTTGACTTGAGGTAAATGGGGGTCCGCTCGTATGTACCCCCATTTGAATCTCGTGAACCCCCAAATTTTTTTTTCACTACATGGACCGCCAGCAAGCCAATATCGACCCCTGGGGGTCCATATAGACCACTTTGGGAATGTCTGATTTAGAGAATTTCTTCCGGAAGGTTTATATGTATATATATAATACATGCGTATGTCAGCTATTATACTATACTACCCGGCGATACAATGAGACTTTCTCTACTTTCTATAAATATAATATGCATGTAATATACAGGGTTTTTCCAATAAGAGGTGTTATTTTGAATAGGCTGCTATTTCGGTAGATGTTACTTATGAAGTTGTCATTTTTTGACATTTGACAAGTAGAAACTACGCCATTAATAAAAATGGAACGATACACGCTTCAACAACGCATTAAAATTATTAAAATTCACTTGAGTGAATCAAATGCAAATCATCTTGAGTGATGAGGCCCATTTCCACCTCGGTGGCTTCGTCAACAAGCAAAATTGTCGCATCTGGGGCTCGGAAAACCCAAGAGTTATTGTTGAAAAGCCTCTCTATCCTCAACGTGACTGTTTTGTGCGGCTTATGGTCCGGCGGAGTCATTGGACCTTACGTTTTCGAAAATGAGGCTGGAGCAACAGTTACTGTGAATGGATCGCGCTATCGAGAGATGATTAATGATTTTTTATGGCCGGAATTGGATGGTATTGATCTGGACAACGTTTACTTCAACAAGACGGCACTACGTGCCACACAAGCAACGAAACCATTGATCTTTTACGATTGAATATCAAAATAACACCTCTTATTGGAAAACCCTGTATATGTAAACCTTCTGGAAGAAATTCTCTGAATGATAGTGAAAACCCTATCAAAATCCATTGCGTAGTTTAGACGTACAAGCGCGCAAACAGACAGACGCAGATAGCGACTTTATTTTACACTATTTAGAGATATTATTTGATTAAATTGTGAAATTGTGCAAATTAATCAAATATAATTTACTTGCCCTCGCCGGGATTTGGACCTGCGACCTACGGCTTGCTAGTCGAAAGCTTTACCCCTCAACCACTGAGACCGTCATTAGAGACATCTATTGTCATTTGATTGAAGCTTATTCTAATAATGACAGCTAAAATAAAACATATTAAATAAAAGATATTCGTGATCTCGGAATAACCCTTGATAGTAAACTACAATATAACCTTCATATACATCAAATCACAAATAAAGCTGCTAAAATGTTAGGCTTCATCATAAGAAACACAAAACTTTTTAATAGCATCGATATCATTATGCAACTCTACTTTGCCTATGTACAAAGTCATTTGGAGTTTGCATCAGTTGTTTGGTCTCCATTTTACAAAATCCACATAAACAAAATCGAAGCAATTCAAAACAAATTCCTAAAATATCTTTGTATTGATTTAATAATCATGCAGAAGCAGCTTCATACTTTAAAATTGATTCACTGAGTGTACGGAGGCATCATAAGGATGCACTATTCCTGTATAAAGTAGTTAACAATAGTATTCAATGCCCAGAGTTGCTAAACAAGATTCCATTCAATGTACCTGCGCGTTCAACACGCTCTTGTGTCCTGTTCAGGGTGGATCAAAGCAAAACGAAATCTAAGCAGAATTCTTACCTGAACAGACTTTGCAATAATTACAATAGCGTATTATCCAAGGTTGATATTTTCAGTTGCAAAATTACCAAATACAAGAGGTCCATAAAAGAATATTTCTCTGATGGTTTGTGAATAATGTTTATATCTCTATTGTTTATATCTCTATTATGGTTTGATTTATATCTACAACCTCTCTCTATGGCTATAAATGTATTGTTTTGTAAATTTTTCGTTTTATATACATTTATTAATTCATATTCCTTTCTCACAAATTTAAATTATGCTGTCTCAGTTAAAGTCACAAGGAGGAAATCCATAATTGGTTTTATTTTTCTAAATAACACTTATGTACAAACTGATTGAAATAAATAAATAAATATTCTGTTTCCAGGATACTTCAATAATGGATGAAATAATGAAAGCCAAAGATTACACTCCGGTCAGTAATGAAGCCCCTGCGCCTAGTCCAGTAAGTAAATTTTATAATATTATGTTTTTTTTATGTTTATAAGACAAGGGTAACTGTTGGGGAGTGAGTTAGCTAAGAACTTCACAGATGCACTCATAGAGGGCAGTGCAAAGAGCTTGCTTGGAAGTCCACAAGATGGCAGCAGTAGTCAGTAGTCGCCAGGGCCAGTTACGCTGCTCCGAGACAAACTTGTGTTTTTCAGATCTCATTTAGCCAGCTCCTAGTTAGGTCGACCATCGAAGTCACTCTTTTAATACGCGAAGTATTGAATAAATCCCTGATTTAACACAAAGAACTTATTCATAATTTCCTTCCACGACGAGTTGGAGAACTGTTTGTGGGAACACAACAGAAACAAATTTTTTTTAAATGCCGCTGACAGGAATCGCACCCACAGCCGTCTGATTGACAGTTACACTATCCACTATGCTACGTTGGTTTATTTTCGAACTGCCAAATAATTCAATAAATACTATATTTTATTCGACAATTATTGCTTATTATAGATTATTTTCACCTGAAAACAACCAAATTTTGTAATGTGGCATTTTGCGAGAGTCATTTGCGGTACGTCCTAGAATACAGAAGATTGCATCTCGTAGCTACGAGAATAATATTGAAGAAGCGTAGCGCTACTATACTAAATTCCCGGCTGTGCTGGACGCGTCCTTACTTATGTAAGTGTAACGGCGGATTGCTACCATTCAGATCATCGGTGAATCTCGTTAAAACTACAAGAGGTGCGACCGTCCCCCGCCTCGCTTCGCCGCGCCACGTTTCTACGTCCCGTAATAAATAAATCTCATTAATAAATCAATATTGATAAGCGAATTCAATTATTTGGTTTTTCAAATACTAACTGAGTGAACAGTGACACTCGCGATAGTAATTATATTTGTTGTTGATTAAAAAAAAAGGTTGATTACAAAATTCACTCTGCAAGCAGCGTAACAAAATTATCATCCAGCCACCAAATACATAAAAACAGAGAACTCACCGAATATATCACTCTCATTGAGAATGGCAGCAATTCCTTAATCTCCAAATTCGGCAGCGGACGGCAATCAGCACAATAAAACTTTCATTCGCACCATGAAATAATGATCTGTCACGACCAGCTCTCAAGAGAGTAGAATTTAGAATAATATTTGAATTAACACATAGTAATTCAAAAACTGTCACTTTCTTGTGACAAAAATATTTTAATCTTTTAGTCGTAAATCGACCAAACAGGAATAGTGGTGCGCTCTTTTGTCAAACAACATAATTCAGATGAATCCAGCTGTTAAATGCACAGATGGCTGAATTTCATTGTCACTCACCTGCAGAGCAAAATCTATACAATAACTGACCAGAGATGTCTATCCTGTCCACTATTTTTAATTTTAATTTTCAAATTTTAAGTTAACTAATTTTAAGTCTACTGCTTCTCCAATACCCATCACACTACAGTAGGAAAGGCATCTGTTGGACGTAAAAACAACACGCGCTATTGTTTCTCTATCTGCACAGACAGACTGATCCGCAGCAATGCGTACGCGTGGTACAACTAGTACTAAATAAGTTAATATTCAAATTCTGTGAAGGTCCTGTTCATGTTCTGTTACTATCCAAGACTTTAAAACACACCAGCCTATGAGGAAATAATAACGGAACTTGAACAGAAATTTCACAAAACTTGAATTTCTACTTTGAAATTTGATTAATTGTTCAGATTCTACAGGGTTTTCCAATAAGAGGTGTTATTTTGAATAGCCCGCTATTTCGGTAGATGTCACTTTTGAAGCTGTCATTTTTTTACATTTAACAAGTAGAAACTACGCCAATTAATAAAAATGGAACGATACACGCTTCAACAACGCATTCAAATTATTTAAATTTACTTGAGTGAATCAAATGCAAATCATTTTGAGTGATGAGGCCCATTTCCACCTCAGTGGCTTCGTCAACAAGCCAAATTGTCGCATCTGAGGCTCGGAAAACCCAAGATTTATTGTTAAAAAGCCTCTCTATCCTCAACGTGTGACTGTTTGGTGCGGTTTATGGTCCGGCGGAGTCATTGGACCTTACTTTTTCGAAAATGAGGCTGGAGCAACAGTTACGGTGAATGGATTGCGCTATCGGGAGATGATTAATGATTTTTTATGTCCGGAATTGGATGGTATTGATCTGGACAACGTTTACTTTCAACAAGACGGCGCTACGTGCCACACAAGCAACGAAACCATTGATCTTTTACAATTGAATATCAAAATAACACCTCTTATTGGAAAACCCTGAATTTATTTTGTTAGTTTTATGTATAGTAAACTCATAAATTCATGTACAAAACATTCTCCCTTTCAAACACTGTTTAAATTATATATCTCACCGTAATACAAAATGAGATAGCATGAATTTTATGTGTCTGTATTAGTTTGGGAGAAATATCTCTCAAACTTAACTCTAGGCGTCAATAAAGATCAACCAGATTGTCAGTAGGTGTTGAGCAAGTTGTGTGTAATTTTGTGGTAATCATTATTTCAGATGTCTGAAGCACAAGTGGATCCTGCGCTGCTGAAGGACACTCTCCAATCTGCCGACTTGCAAAATCAACTTCACCTAAAGGTAGTAACATCAATTAGCCGTTATAATTGTTAATAATGCTTCGGCAACATCGAGGCTAGCAGTCCACAATGGAGTGCTGATACCAATCCTAAAGTGTGGTAGAGATTATATCGTGTATGGATCTCGCACCAAACTAAATAAATAAATATGCTGGAATAATCCAGAAAAAATTCCTTGGGTATGTCTATATACAGACACATGGAACTTATCCGAGGTTAATGCACCGAACGTTTTGCAAATCTTGCAATACTTAGTTTTAGTATAATTCACTACTCTACTGACAGCTTATACCTGCCTGAAAACTTAAGTTGTTGTCATCGCCACGACTTGTTCAAGATACCACGCGGCAGTAAAGATGTTCTAGCACAACATGACAAGAGGAATTGGGCCATTGAATGAACATTCTAAAATGAATATACGAGGCGTATCCAGAAAGTAAGTTTACTGAGGCTCTCACGACCGAATGAATTTTATTTTCGACATGTTGGCTACACTTACGTGTAGCCTGACTCTTCCCCTCCGCAACGAGACCGGTTCAAGGTCAGTACGTTGAGAAGTGTCGACGCGACAACACGTTTCGTGAAAAATGTCAATCCAATCTCCCGCCAAGTGCGAAATACGCTGCGTCATCCGTTATCTCATTTGGAAGTTAAATTCAACCGAATTTTTTCAATCGAATTTTCGTTCTTTATATCACGTGTCATAAGTCACGTGGTGCAAGTGAATTCCATATCGCTCTTAGAGAAACGTCACCCGGGAATATCAATTATGTATACGTGCAGAGCGTGCAATGCCTCTTAAATTCTTTGGTGAGATGGGGCCACTTCAGTTTACAGTTTGCGTACCGATTATTTATTTATTAATTTAAACGCCCTGATGGGCTTTTACACTATACATATTTTACATAATTTACTGTATAATACAGTGACAACAGAAATTTTTTATTTTTAAAACATCAACACAAAAATAACAAATCCTTCACTGGCCAAAGTTGCCACCAAATTATTGTCCGGCCAAAAGTCTCTTAAATGGTAAATATATACAGATTAATAATATTATAATATATTTTTCTTTTATTTTCAGAGCCCCGAAATCAACAGTTCTCAAGTTGACGAAACCACTGCACCGGCGAAAAAGCAACCACCGACAAAAACAGAAAACGATCGATGCACGGAAGAATTCCTAAACCTTCTGTACGGACGTCCGTCACAACTAGACCCGTCCAGCAAAACAAAAGAAGAAGAAATCGTTGAGAAAGCAGACGAAAACAACAATAGAGTCAACGAGACCGAAGAAAAAATCATTGTAGAAAAAGTGGCTATTGTCGAAAATGTCAAAATCGACAAAATAGATGAAAAGCCTCGCGTAGAATTGACCGTGAAACCGAAGGCTGTTTCGCAGGAACAGAGAAACGACGCACAGGTGAAGGACCAAGGAATGAGCTATTGGCACATGTGGCCTTTATATTACTTTGCGTGACAGATAAGAAGTGCGTAATAGATTTGCGGACGACAGTTATAATATATAGTGCGTATATCTGCTATCATTTCGTACTTCCGTAGTTGGACTGCCGTTTGTCAAACATATATTATGGATGCCTTATGTTTGTACTGTGAAATTTATATCTATCGTTTTGGAAGGGTCCGGTTGAAATACAATGAAACTCGCTTCAAAAGTTTCGTTTTTCGGTCCTTTGAAATTTCGTACGAAAAACACATGTTTTTTCCGCCTAAGAAGTTTTAAAAGATCGGCGAAACATGAAAACCAGTAGCGAATGTACCTGAAAAAGTTCCTTTTTTCCCAAAGTCATAAAGTTTACTATTTTTTTATTATTGTCTGCATCCCATTTAAGAGGTTTTAGAAGTTCGGCAGTAAATTCATCATAAACCGAAGCTGTGCATAAACGAGTCATAACATAGAGGTACCTGAAATTAACCTTTTTTCAACAGTCATAAAATTTTATTAGTTTATCGAAGGAGGTCACGCGAGTTATACAGGGGCAGCTCGAGATTTTTGTGTTTGCTATGATTGACAAAACACAAAACTATCGATGCTTTTGTAACTGAAAACAATCAAACATTTTTAATTCATTTTACCAAAAATAAGTCAAATTTGGATCCCACTTAAGAAGTTTTTTTTCCACCGAAGAAGAAAACAGAAAAAAGCTACACTCGTACTTATAATATTCTTAACCCTAGATAACTAAACTGTTTTCATTGTTTCATTGGAACTACACTTTCGTCGAGTGGACTACGCAATAAAACACTAGAAATAAATCATTTAATTAAGATAGGAACTTGTTACATGGCACAAAAGTAAGGTTTATAATAAACAAATTAATATCAGTCTACACAGTGACCACACATGTCAACATTATGTGGACCACAAATAGCCTTTCTACATCTGGTGCAACGGTGTTTGGTCATCCTCTGGGCCTTGGATGGACACAGGTAGCTAATTATAGGCACGATTGACGTAGATGGAACCGGTGCTTCTATTGTAGAAGATTCACCAACATCAACAATAAATATATGAATATACGTACTTTAAAAATGAAAATTGTTGTTATAATTAAAGTTTTGTCCAGCGGACGACGAGATGGTCATAGGGTACGTCCTAGTATGCGTGTGGCCGCAATCGCGTCACGTGATGCACTGTTTACTCAAATTAGGAAGGTAATGAAAGAGTCAAGGTCGGGGAGCGGGGGGAAGGGTGATTTCGAATTTCGCCGAGTAGCGCGTCGTCACCTCGACGAGCGATTAGTTATCTAGGGTTAAAAAAGACACATATTTCACTTATAAATTTTTTTTTCACATCGACAATTTGTAATTTTTCTTGGAGGGTTCTTTTTCACGTTGAAATGCCCAAAAACTGGAAAGCAAAAAATAACTACACGCGCGCACTGTTGTGTTTGAATGAATTCCAACGACAACTATAACGTCAAATTCGGACGATCGGTAGGATAGCAGCAATCGATCGATTGCGGTAAAACAATGCTATTTATTTTTGCGAGTTTTGTATGAAATTAATTCGGGGTAGGAAAATATGAACGACAAACGCGAGAAAATGACTATTCGAGTAACGATGGATCGAGATTTCACTGTATGTATAGGGTGTTCCAATAAGAGGTGTTATTTTGAATAGCCCGCTATTTTGGTAGATGTTACTTTTGAAGCTGTAATTTTTTTACATTTGACAAGTAGAAACTACGCCATTAATAAAAATGGAACGATACACGCTTCAACAACGCATTGAAATTATTAAAATTGACTATTATTAATTATTAGAATTCCATCGAAAAATCATCTTGAGTGATGAAGACCATTTCCACCTCGGTGACTTCGTCAACACGCAAAATTGTCGCATCTGGGGCTCGGAAAACCCAAGAGTTATTGTTGAAAAGCCTCTCTATCCTCAACGTGTGACTGTTTGGTGCGGTTTATGGTCCGACGGACTCATTGTACCTGACTTTTTTTCGAAAATGAGGCTGGAGCAACAGTTACGGTGAATGGATTGCGCTATCGAGAGATGATTAATGAGTTTTATGGCCGGAATTGGATGGTATTGATCTGGACAGCGTTTACTTTCAACAAGTCGGCGCTACGTGCCACACAAGCAACGAAACCATTGATCTTTTACAAGAAAAGTTTCTTTGAATATCAAAATAACACCTCTTATTGGAAAACCCTGTACTTGAT
This sequence comes from Hesperophylax consimilis, assembly GCF_061612785.1. Lineage (NCBI taxonomy): Eukaryota > Metazoa > Arthropoda > Insecta > Trichoptera > Limnephilidae > Hesperophylax > Hesperophylax consimilis. Next base: position 14,970,374 of record NC_142855.1, on the reverse strand, counting down.
TTTTGAGTTAGGGCAGTGTAGTTGTGGAAGTGCGATATTAACGTTTGGGTGAGAGACACAGTTTTGCCAGAGCATCTGTGGGAGATTATAAATATAAGTGACTAATCTAAGTGACATGTTGTTTGTGGTTAACACTGAAACACTTTACAACACCCTTATTGGCTGCAATTTATAATGAAACTTGACTTGATTGGTTATTTGTACCTCGTACTTGTACTCTTTGAAAACGTCCTGGGGCCTCATGGGCCTCCTGGGCCTCAAGGGCCACCTGAAAAATTAAAAAAAATATAGCTCAAAGTATGTGTTACCGATTTATACTTTGGGTTATATTGTCGCTAAATATAATATCATTCAATGAATAATTATTGTAACTCGAAATCTGTTACCCTTTTGTATTTTGGGTTACATTATCATTGAAACTATGTTTTATGGTTATAGATCGTAATCAAATGACCGTAAGTCTCAAATGATGGTAAGCAAAATGATTGTAAACAAAATGATCATATACAAAATGATCGTAATCAAATGAACGCAAACAAATGATTGTCAGCAAATAATAATATTTGATATGATTTACGTGTAATCATTTATTTTATGAGTTAATGTACAGTTTATTTTGCGATCAAATGCGCTTACAAACAAATGATAATTATAATATTTTTACATACCATCTTTTGCTTACGATCTTTTCGCTTACAACCAAAATCTATATCTCAAAATCAATCCCCACTGTTAAAAGGGTTACATTGTACATTCAGAGTTTAACTCTGACTCTGTTACCGATTACGTAATGTATATGTATTATTTTGGGTTACATTGTCAGTGATTACGTCAACGATTTATATTTTGGGTTGCATTGCCAAAGAATACACAATATTCTTCTTTTGTCACTCTTGTAATGATCAATTTCCATAACTGGAAATCTGTCACTAAATCCCACATGAAATGAATTTCATCACAAGACAAAGCAATAATTATTTATTGTCGTCGTCGTTTGTGTTGATATTTTTCCATACTCACTATGTATAATACAATACAGCGCACTATTCCCCAATATATAAACGCCATTTGGATGGTTTATGTATATATATTATGCATAAATGCCACCATTTTGAAATCCAAAATGGCGTCTTATTAAAAACTATATATGTATATATTTAGATGGTTGATTGAAAATACAAGTATACAGAAGTTAAGCATACTGTGGCTGGAAAAACTTTCATGTGTACAAACATTTAATATCTTGTCCCTTAAGGGTATGCAGATATGAAATCATCGCACAAAATGTAAATGTTTGTTTGTTCATAATTTTAAATCTACCAAAGTATTTCACGAATTGCTTTGAAATTTTGACACAACGTTACATACAAATACGCGTGTGTTTTTATATGCCTATATTATATAGATATCACCTGTGACCTGTGACAGATAAAAAAATGCTTTTTTTTTTAAACAGCGCCATCTGTTAGATGTAAAAGCAACACGCGTTATTGTTAAAGTTGCTAGTTTAAAATAAAGTTGCAATTCTGAAAAATTTAAGGGAGATGAGCCATGAAACATGGCTCTGCCCCGCCTTTGTTTCTACCTACATATCAAACGCATAACGTTCATTGCGCAGCTGCTTTGATGGTTCGTGCAGTTTGATCGTAGCACGGCGTTAGTTGGCACTAAATGCCATATTGTCTTTTTTTTTTTACTTTAACTCCGCACAAGAGATCCTGCGGAAAAAAAATTCCCTCACAGCTTTTATCTTTGGAGATGCTGTGTAGGGGGTATTTTTTAATTAAAGGAAGTTCTGGGAAGAAAAAAGTTATGAGGGGTATTTTCATCCCCTCCACTGTGGTGCAAGGTCGAGTGTAGTCAAAGGGTCTCCTTCAACCGGATTCTCCCGATTCGGCCCGCTACGCAGCTGATGGGTAGACGCATTCGCCACCAAGACCTGGACAAACCTCACCCCATGAACCTGGACGCCCCTGCTAAGTCACCTAACGCAGCTTATCATCCGAGATGACCTATGTCAGAGGTGTTGGTTATACAATGAATAGTTCCCGGGGTGGCGGTATCGAAACCCACCTCTGTTATTCATAGGTTAGTTCTAATTTTAGTCTATAAAATAATTTATAGGTCAGCAGGATTTTGGCAATTCTAGATTAAGAAATTAATATGCATATATATTATCATTGACATATTTAACTTTGCAGTCGGATTTGAAGATTTATAAAAAAAATGGTTATTTTGGCCGCCTGCAAAGTTGAGAGTGTCAATCTGTACTTGGGTTATATTAAATTTTGAGGCTTTCGAATATTATTTTTAGGTTTATAAATTAAAAGGCTAATTTTAAGTAATTTGATAAAGAAACTGTAAGGCACTTCTTACCCCCTCAGGCCTCTGACATATTTACCATTATATTTCTTAGAGACGCTTTTCAGAAGGTCGGAAAATTTGTGTGTTTCTGCTTTTGCAATAAAATCTAAATTAATGAATATTTATGAACGTATCGAAAAAATTAAAAATTGTTTTTGAAATGTTAAATTTTTTTAATCAAAAAAAAAATTTTAAAAAATTACTCACATTGCGTTTTTTCATCTAAAATTTATCACAAATATTACTGTCGCCTCAATTTTTTTTGTCATTCCAGGAGTGCACATTTTAATTCTTCTGTTGTTAACTTCTAGATTTGAATATAAAGTGTAGTGTTTTCTCTTTCTAACACCGTTTAGATCAGAGGTTCCCAAACTTTTTAGCCCTGTAGACCACTTGCCAAAAATTATTTTTTCCGTAGAATTCTGCCGAATATTGAATTTTCCTAAAACTATTAACATACTATGTGATAATCATTTATTTATTTCGTAAGAAGATTCCCTTCCCTTGCCTGTCCAACAACCGGGTGGCGGTATAGTTCCTCTGTCTTTACATTGTGCAGACAGGGGCACCCTTGTGAGGTATTACACCAAATGAAAATGGAGCAGGATAAGCAACGGGAATTTATTTCTGTAGCTGGCCCTACAGAACTGCCCCTTAAGTTCTTTGTCAGTGCTTATTCCGGTCAGTTCTTCTCATCACATGATATCCGATTCTTCAACGTTCCATTTCCACAGTCAAAATGTCCTCAAACCACAGACATAGGAATTAATAGACGAGAAGATAATGGCGAGGGGTAAAATCAACTGTTGAAGAACGAAGGGGGTTAAGCTGACTGTGATTCGTCAATAAATCAATCTGACAGTAAATAGGCATCTCGCATTATAATATCACCATTTAGTTCTTAAAAGTAAAATCTGCTTTTGAATGAATAGACTTTTTTACATGGGAGCGCAAATAACTCGCCACGTTATGAACTAATTTGCGAAGTCCAAATTCGGCAAAGTAAATTTCTTCTGTTTGCAGAGTCGTAGTTAGTTTCAGAGTATTTAGTTAAGACACTTTTACAAATGTTTCATAATTTACCTACCCCAGTAAACAACGATGAGCACACTTGAGAATCGCTACATTGTGATGTGATAGTATATGTTTCTAAAACTGATCCATATAATACGGTGTGAATAAGCTTAAAATAAAGTAAAATAATGCTTAATTATGGAATGTAATACGACAATTGGGTTTATTCTCTTTTTCACATCTATTTTTACAAGTTTTCATATCACAAGTCAAAATTTTTCCGTGTTATTTCGTAAAATGAACCGATGATGCCTCGACCATAGTTCGCACAAGAATGATGACGTCACGTTTTCAAATTTCACTTGAGGCCATACGCGAGCCCAGCCGGCTCCAATGGAACCGGTATGGGGAGTGGGGATAATACGCTTTTAATCACTTAGGGCAGGTCTACTAATATTCATATGTCTATGCCTCAAACTAAGTTTTGAAGTTTGTGTGAAGTGCATTAAAATGTTGAACGTCATTATCCCTGGACGTTTTTCATGGCCTCATAGACGTCGTATGGCCTCAAATACGTCATATGGCCTCAAATACGTCATATGGCCTCAAATACGTCATATGGCCTCAAATACGTCATATGGCCTCAAATACGTCATATGGCCTCAAATACGTCATATGGCCTCATATACGTAATGGCGTCATTGACGTTATATGGCCTCATAGGCGTTATATGGCCTCATAGACGTAATGGACTCATAGACGTAATGACCTCATTGACGTAATGGCCTCATAGACGTTATGGCCTGATTGACCTAATGGCGTCATTGACGTAATGGCCTCATTGACGTAATGGCCTCATTGACGTAATGGCCTCATAGACCTGGTGGCCTCATAGGCGTTATATGGCCTCATAGACTTCATATGGCCTCATAAACTAAACCTCAAAAGTCATATAGGCTCGTATATGGACTCATATATGTAATATAGCCTCGTAGACGTCATATGGACACCGTTGTGTCTCCCTTACTGTCATGATCGGTGTTAGAAAGAGAAAACACCACGCTGTATATTCAAATTAAAACACCACGCTGTATATTCAAATTAAAACACCACGCTGTATATTCAAATTAAAACACCACGCTGTATATTTAAATTAAAACACCACGCTGTATATTCAAATTAAAACACCACGCTGTATATTCAAATTAAAACCACAGAAGAATTAAAATGTACACTTCTATGAAACCAAAAGTTCCAAATTGAGAAAAAATGTGAATCTTTGTGAATTATTCTTATATGAATAAAAAAATTAGGTGACTGTAATGTTTGTAATATATAATGTCTAATAAAATGTGTGTTTTTTTGTTATCAGTAATTTTAGTTCAGTGTTTAGACAAAAAAAACCGTAAAGTGAGCCGTTTTTAAAACTTTGTTATGTTTGCATTAAAATATTATATAACAATAAAATTTTAAAACCTATATCATGGACCTTCTCTAAAACAGCTTTTAGTTTTTGGATTCAATAAGAATTGGTCAATTTACATATTTGGATTTTATTGCAAATTGCAAATATTCAACCTTCTGACAGCATTTGCATAAGGGGTTAAAATTAAGGAAAAATTGAACTTAATTCAGGCAATTAAGTGGACACGCCCACTACAGCACAATTGTATCAGTTCATATTTCTATTGTGAAGTTGTCAGTGACATTACAAACTTATAGACATGTTGTAGAGATCACAAAGTTGCAAGCAAAAGATACGGTAATTGCGGTAGTTTCGATTTAGTATTAAACTGTAACGCATGCACTCGTGCGTGATGAGAATGCGTTTCCATTACACGGCAAACACTAATTGCAGCATTTCATTCGTAAATACACACAAATTACTTATATTACTACAAACAAAACAATTATTTTGATTAATTCGCGGAGATTTAAGCATCATTAGAGAAAGTGAGATAACGAATTTAGCATCACATAAGTAAAGGGTTTTCCAATAAGAGGTGTTATTTTGAATAGCCCGCTATTTCGGTAGATGTTACTTTTGAAGCTGTCATTTTTTGACATTTGACAAGTAGAAACTACGCCATTAATAAAAATGAAACGATACACGCTTCAACAACGCATTGAAATTATTAAAATTCACTTGAGTGAATCAAATGCAAATCAACTTGAGTGATGAGGCCCATTTCCACCTCGGTAGCTTCGTCAACAAGCAAAATTGTCGCATCTGGGGCTCGGAAAACCCAAGAGTTATTGTTGAAAAGTCTCTCTATCCTCAACGTGTGACTGTTTGGTGCGGTTTATGGTCCGGCGGAGTCATTGGACCTTACTTTTTCGAAAATGAGGCTGGAGCAACAGTTACGGTGAATGGATTGCGCTATCGAGAGATGATTAATGATTTTTTATGGCCGGAATTGGATGGTATTGATCTGGACAACGTTTACTTTCAACAAGACGGCGCTACGTGCCACACAAGCAACGAAACCATTGATCTTTTACGATTGAATATCAAAATAACACCTCTTATTGGAAAACCCTGTATAAGGACAACCTACTGGCAGTAGGTTGTCTCACAGCGTTCCATATTCTACTTACTGTAAGCGAGTAAGCCGTATGGTCATCTCAATCACACCCGTGATGTAGAATGTAGATTTCAGCGCAACTTTTAAATACATAAACGCTGCCCGGTCCTATATCTATTTCAATCATTCCCACATATTCTTTGATTGTCTATCTTTGTCATGCATAACCAATGTATGAATTAAGAATTCACTGGAAATTTAGGAGACTTTGTCACTTTTCACATTTTGTGTTAATTTTGTAATAATCACGTGTCTGTAATTTTGTAATGTCATTGTAAAATAAAGGATTTTATAAATTGACCGGGAAAAATCAAAGTAATTGCAATTTTTAAAACTTACCAATAATTGTATAAATTATTTTAATCAGAAAATATTTATAAAAAAAAAAAATAGCTTTTGTACAGAATTCTTGTCTTGTTTTACATTTAAAAGATCCCCATCAAACGCTGATTCTAGGTTCGTCTCAGCTTTTAAACAAATTCTGGTCAGCTGACAAGCATAACAACATGACAGTTGTGCTTTTCTGCTGATCACAATTTGTTCAAAAGCTGTAACGGACCTAGAATCGTCGATTAAGAAGACATTTAAAATATATAAAAACAAAATGGCGCTGATGCACATCAGACCCTACTCTTAGTGTGTCAATTTTTACCTACCAATGTAATCATATATGAATTTGTTTTAGTTTAGGTCTATTGACAATAATCACATATTTATAATAACTAATGTGTATGTTCTTTGTTCATTGAGAAGAAACAAATCAATCCCATAAAAGGAACTAAAGAAATGTGATATAATTCTTGCAATATGTATGCATAAGTTTAAACCATAATTGTTGCAAGGAACTGAAAATAAAAATTTGCTGGGGGGGTCCCACAGGGATCAATTTTAGGTCCAACATTATTTTTATTGCCAATTAATTAACGTTGTATGCACCAATACACTGTTACACTTACGATAGCGTGGGAGATACTCTCAGTATCGCCTTGGTGAAAGACCACCATTCAGAATTGAAACGTTGCTTGAAATGGGTTTAGCCAGGTACTTCCCAACCTTCCTCTTGCCCATCTTCTTCCTTTCAGCCTCGCAACATACCCCGATTGGGGATGCTGCATTCCCGTCGGCTCCGATCAGTCGAGAGCAGTTGGGACTCTTGTGCAGTATTCACTACACAATCCTTAGGGTAACTAACATAAGCATTGTGTCAGAATGCTGTGTTTGTTGTACCATTATTTCTTTGGACGGTGCTTAAAAAAATGCATACTCAACATTTTGTACACAGCTTACATTTGCCGAAAGAGAGTGAATTGTAACTGTAGAACAATTTGTGGGTCTCTTTAAGACTCGGGTCAATTCGTTTTATTTCTTTTTTTAAATGATTTCCTCTCGGTGAACAGAGTAAAATGGATTTATCAGATAACAAAACCAATACAATTAACTTGTAGTCTAGTTATTGACAGAATTTATCTCAATTTGTACAAAAATCACCTCCGGTTAGTGGCCGAGTTGACAAATGCGTCAAATGTGTCCGATTCCTCCTCTATCTAAGTCCTCCATCACTGCACAAGCAATATTTTACCACTATAGAGTGATGGTAGTTAGGAGGAATTCAAATATTAGAGTAGCCTCTACATTCTTACCTCAGTTTGTATTTTTTCACTAATTGTATTGTTATAACATTAAAATGGTTTGTAAATATTAATGTAAATAAGATTGAAAAAATATACAATAATCTTAATGAAAATGTTTTGTTGTTATTCTCAAATTCTCCAAATGCAATGAAAACACTTTGCAGATATGAGCATTTTCGCTAAAGTTTCTTCATTGCGCTTTTATAATAGTAATAAATATTAAAACTAGTGACTTACGTCTCAGACTTATGTCTAGTGACTTACGACTAAGGCCTATAACTACCGTCTTAATGACATACGAGGGTGGTCTGAAAAGTTTCCGACCTCAACGCAAAGATGGCAGTACTCGTCAATAAAAGCTAGTGAATGTATTTGTGCATCTTTTGACAGTTACTCACCAAGGTTTCGGCCATTTTGGACGCGCAGCTTTTAGTTGACAGTCATTTGAGTGAGTCGATGTGTGTGTTTTTGTGAAAGTGGAAAAATTGAGTATCGAGCTGTTATTAAATTTTTGTTTTTGAAAGGCAATACGCCCGTCCAAATCAAAGATGAGTTGGTATCTGTGTATGGGGACTCTGCACCATCATTTAAAAAAGTGAAATTTTGGGCAGTTGAATTTAAACGTGGCCGTAAGAGCTTGGGAGACGATGAACGTTCGAGACGTCCAAAAACTACAATTACTGACGATAACATTGCTAAACTTCACTAATAGTGTTAGACGAGCGCCGAATTAAAATGAGAGAGATAGCAGAGGTTATGAAAATGTCCAAAGAATGTGTCTGTCACAAATTAAATCAAGATTTAGATATGAGAAAGCTGTCGGCGCGTTGGGTGCCACGTTTGCTCACGTTAGACCAAAAACGTGTTCATTATTGTTGTTGGCGCAATAAATCCGAGTTTTGGCGCCGATTGATCACTGTAGATGAAACTTGGATACACCATTATACGCCCAAAACAAAAATACAGTCAAAACAGTGGACTGCAAAGGGGGAACCGGCTCCAAAAAAAGTAAAAACTGCTTTCTCGGCTGGGAAAGTGATGGTGACTGTTTTTTGGGATAGTCAAGAAGTTATCTTAATTGATTATCTCCAAAAAGGAAAAACTATTACAGGAGCATACTACGCATCATTACTTGACAAGCTGAAGGCAGAAATTGCGGAAAAATGGCCACATTTGCAGAAAAAGAAAATCCTGTTTCACCAAGACAACGCGCCGTCTCACACCTCGTCGGTTGCCATGGCAAAAATCCACGAATTAAGGTTTGAACTGCTTGACCATCCGCCTTACTCACCAGATCTAGCCCCAAGCGACTTCTTTTTATTCCCAAACACCTTTGTGAACAAGTATTTTGCAGATTAAAACGCCGAGTACTATTTGGACGGGTTAGAGAGATGGGAGCATCGCTGGGAGAAGTGTGTAGAGTTACAATGAGACTATGTAGAAAAATAAATAAAAAACTTAGGAAAAAAAAACCTTGTTTCATTGTTAGGTCGGAAACTTTTCAGACCACCCTCGTATAAATTTACATATGTAGAAACTTACAGATAAAATACTTACATTTAAAAATACATGGATAAATACTCTTTCTAATTTTACTAGCGCCAGAAGAAGAAGAAGAAAGTTCTATAATTAATTTTAGAAAATGGGTGCAAAATTCACCCAATGTCATGTCTCACGATTTGTTATTTCCCACGATTTTGATTGAGTTTTTTTCATAGTTACTTGTTTTTAGAATAATGGAAAGTATATTTTTAACATGCAAATTTATTTATTTAAATACAACGTCCGAACTGGTTTATATTTTTATTTATATATATACACGGTGTCCGGAAACTCGTAGTACAAGCGGGAAACTGGAGAATCTACACCACATGGGGAACCCAAAAAAACATAAAGTTTTTTGATTTGAGCATTTTCAAAAAAAAAAAAAAAAAACAAAAAAAAAATATTTTTCGGCTATTTTATGGTTAAAGTTTTTTCTGGTGTTTAGGGTTAAATAACAGATGTTTTAACCCTGCAGAGCAGAAATATTTTATGATTACACCGGGTTAAATGAAGGGTGATTTCAAAATAATGCTTCAAATCCGAGTTTCTTCATTTGTTTTACTTTCAAATAGTTTTAATTAGTTGGGTACTTTGATCTTCAGTAATAATTTATAAGAATTTGATTAAAAAAAAATTTAAAAAAAAAAAATAAAAATCAACTTCAAACTCGATTTACTCGATAACGAAAGCTCAAATAAAAAAAAAATATACTACAAAATCGACTCCAAATGTGATGTAGATTCACCAGTTTCCCGTTTGTACTACGAGTTTCCGGACACCCTGTATATACGCCTAAAAAGGCTTTTACATAAAAGTGGTACATGTTGCAGTGTACATAGGAGAATATCTGTATTATACAGGAGATACTGACAGTAAATAGATGTAATCCATTGTAAAGAAGGTACAAAATACACAATTGTAAAATTGTGATTACAAGTATAATGACAAAATATTAAGAAATAACTAAATATGAAGCAATATTAGTAAAACGTAAGAGTAACATAAAGTATAAAAGAAATTACAACAACACTACATATTAAAACACATTAAACAAACTAATTTACCAACGCTACTCTAATTTGTAGGATTCGACAAAGAGTTGGTATAGATTATGCTGAATTCTATAAATGGAGTCAATAAATAAATCAATAGCACCCCCAAACTTGTTGCTAAGATCATGCATCCTATTGGTCAGTGAGTGTGTCTGATAGTTGGTTGTGTATGTATTGCAGAAGAATGTTATATTTTGTCTTGTATTCCTAGTCGGCGAATGGAATTTAATAGTGGCAACGATGGCAGGACTATCAATTAAGTTGTTAATGACTCTGTGTAACACAACCAGGTCTGAAATAATTCTCCTGTCAGACAGTGTTATTAGATGCAATTGATTCATCGAATTGACATAATTAATGTAACAATAGAAATTCTGATCTTAAGAAATTTGTGCTGAACTCTTTCTATATTATTGGAGTGAACTTTATATAAAGGGGACCAAATAGGTGAATTATACTCCAATTGACTTCTGACTAATGAAATATAGAGGGTTCTCATACAATCTATGGACTTTGAAATCAGTTAAAGTTCTGTAAAGGAAGCCAAGCATTTTTAAAGCCTTTTTAATCAATTATCACACTATCAGAAGGTATGTAGTCGGTTTTTAACCATATAAGCTACGCGGACGACATGATCCTCCTAGCTCCGTCGATCAAGGGATTAAGATTACTCCTAAATATTTGTGAAGAATATGGAAAACTGCATATTATGATGTACAACCCGAAGAAGACGAAATTGATTGCGTTCCACCACGGAAAAAATCCAGACACAAGTAAGATGCTTCCCATCCATCAGTTGTCTCGCCCAGTACGACGTAAATGAGAAACTAAAACAATTCATTGCCAATAAATTTTCACAAAAAACTAAATCTTATTTTTCAACAACCAATTTAAAGTTATGATGAACGAGAAAGGGGCCATTTTGGCCCGAAGCTCTGTATGCCACTATATCAAAAATTCAATTGTTCTAATCATTGAATATGGAATAACAGGAAATGCTCTAATAATACAGAGAGAAAATAAATAAATTACCTATTAGCATCGCATACTTGCACTCTTCTCTTGTCATCGCGCATCCCTTGTTAGACTTGTACTAGAATTTAGAATAGTTTCATCGCCTACATTCGTTTTTTTAAAACTACATTGCCAAATTTCAAAGGTCTGTCATCGTGGTGACGCCATTGTTAATAGTTTGGGAATTTGGTAGTGAAATAATGAAAGATACTGGTTGTTATCACAGCATTTATTTTGGGTGAGTCAGTAGCGCAGTTGTGAGATGCAAGGTGAGTGAGTGGTCAAGGCGGTAGTCAGTGGGTCACCATGTTGGTGGAGAACGCAATCGAGGATGTGTTCAGCACTGGGAATGACGTGGAGTCTTCCGGGTACTGCAGTGTGAACAGGGTAGCTGAAGGTGTGATGAACCTGGTCGGCAGATGTGCGGGAGATGCAGGCCGGTGACGATGCTGCGAGGCCGAGGAGCAGACCAGCAAAGGTGTCGCAGGGTCTAGGCGCGTGAGAAGCACATGCCAGAGATGATATCCGGGGGCAGGGGGCTGATGCGATCCCGAGGAAATCAGTAGGCAGCGGGCGTTCGCAGGGCCCACAGTTTTCTCACTGTCGCAACTGCTAAATGATGACTGACTGAGTACTTCTTGATGCCCCCTTTTTGTAGCCCGCTTGCTCTTGCGCCGGAGTCTTGTACTGGAAGCTCAAATAATGACCTCGTGGGAATTACGACTGGAGCGTACTTTTGTACATCGATGAGTGGGACACAGAAGTCGTTGTAAGTTGTAATGTGAAGACTGAAGACAAGCAGTGCAATGCACAAATGCACGTACCAAGGAACTCTGGATATAAGTGCACTTTTCAGGTTTCCAAGTGGTGTCCGTAGCAGTGAAAAACAAGGCGATTCAAAGCTATGAGACCTGAGGGTTGAAAGTCAACCGAGAACTCTATGTTCAACACATTTTGAAGAACGTTTTGTCAAGAGAACATTGAATGTAACTCGATAGATGAATCAGTGCCCACAACATTATATAGGGTTTTCCAATAAGAGGTGTTATTTTGAATATTAATTAAGGAATTAATGATTTTTTATGGCCGGAATTGGATGGTATTGATCTGGACAACGTTTAATTTCAACAAGACGGCTCTACGTGCCACACATGCAACGAAACCATTGATCTTTTACGGGAAAAGTTTCCGGACCGTGTTATCTCTCGAAGAGGTGATCACAATTGGCCACCGAGAACTTGTGATTTAACACCTTGCGACTTCTTCCTTTGGGGCCACGTGAAAGAGAAGGTCTACGCCAACAGCCCAGCGTCGATTCGAGACCTCAAAGATGGAATTCGTGAGGCTATCGAGGACATAAGGCAGCCACAGCAGCGATTTGGTTATGGAAAATTTCATGAAAAGGATATGGTCCTGTAGGCGTGGTCGTGGTGCTCATTTGACTAATGTTATTTTTCACAATTAACGGCATACCTTCCTCTTTATAATGAAATAAACATTCAATCATTTATATATTAAAAAATTGCATTTTTCTTTGAATATCAAAATAACACCTCTTATTGGAAAACCCTATATATGTCGGTATGATTACGTTTATTAGGTTACTGGCTGTTCCCTGTCACGCGTTGCTGTGGCTCAGTCTGCCCGTGCAGATAGAGAAACAATAGCGCATGTTGCTTTTACGTCCAACAGATGGCACTGTTTAAAAAAAAGCATGTTTGTCCAATATATAATGTTGTTATATATGTTACTTGACAGAATTAAAATAATAACAGAACTTATAAATTATCTTTGAAATTTGAAAAATTGTTCATATTTTCTGAAACAAACCGTCCTTAGGGTATTTTCTTTAGTTATTGGTTAATATAATAATAATATTTGGATGATTTGTATAGCGCCGTTTTTGTGCAAAATCACCTCAAGGACGCTGTACAAATATATAAGACATTTCTACAATGATCTATGTTATTACTAACTATATATAGAGATAATATACAGTACAATACTTACCTGGTAGGTCACTTCAGATTAACACTTAATTAACATTAACTAATTTTTAGATACAGGATTTAGGGCATAATTGGATATAACTGGACTTTCTCTCAGGAATGGTATATTTAATTTAAGGGTACGACAGCTTAAAAAAGTAAGTTTTTAGTTTAGACCTGAATTCTGTTGGATTTGTTATGGATCTTAGTTCCGGAGGGAGTTTATTCCAAGCCTTCGGCCCAGATACTCCGAAAGCGCGATCACCAAACTTAGTATTTGGCTTGCGCTTAGGTTCTATCAGTCTGCCTACAGCTGATGATGTTGCTGATCTAAGAGTTGATGCAGTTCTGATGGATTCATCAGCCAACTATATGGATGTTTACGACTATTATTTGCAGGAAGGTATCTCGTATCTATATACAATTAGGCAATGTCTTATGATAACGCTTACCGCCGCGTGTATTATTTTCTACATAATAGGAGCAATAATTGAAAATGTGTCATTAATTTTACCTAAAAGTAAGGAACAATTGAGCTAAATTCCGACACTCACAGACGCACAACACATTCCTGTTGGTTTATTCTTCATTGGGATCAGTAAAATAACATAACAAAAAAATAATGGAAAAAGGTTTAAATAAATTGCAAAATAAGATTTTCATAATTTCGTTTTATTGAAAATGTCATCTTTTTACATTTACATCATTTTGTCTTTACAAAAAACACAATTCCTTGTCAACATTTTGGGCGGGGGATCCTAAAATGGGTTCGCCGCGTTCCATTCACGAATTATAATATATATATAAACACCCTCCATTGATCGCCTGTTTGTATCGCTCTCTGCCATGTTTTGATTGACTGTATAAAGCGTAAAATAACGATATAAAGTGTTAATTAATGATAAACCAATTCATTAATTAACGTAAATTAATTGTGTCAATTAACGTACTAAAGCGACGATGATATAAAAAGTTAATTAAGGTTTAAAATCATCAACCAATAATTTTGAAAGTTCTTCTGTATGGCTATTTCTACATGAGACAGCTGTTTCGCCTACCGTAGGGATTTATAGCAACTTAAAAGTTTTTTAACCTGATTTAGTATTCATCGCAGTTCAACAATGCGTTGGAAAGGCGAAATAGCTATCAAATGTACTCATAATTGAACGGCAGTCAATGCAGAAGTGTCGTAACCAGATAAATACATTTTTTTAAATGATCTATTCAATTCTATTTGATTGTTAACTTCATTTTGGAATTTTTGTAGGTTATCCCGACGTATGCGCTAATTGCGTTAATTATATCCAGTAGAATTACAAAATTTATTTTTTATTTATAAAATTACAGATCTCGTGACTAAAAACGGCTAAAGGCATTTAGAGCAACGAATCGATTCTGAATGGCAGCCTGCCAGCAGGGCGATACTGAGAGTACCTTCCGCAGCATTTGAAGTTTTGTAATAATCAATCCTCAAATTATTATAAATTTCTATATTTTAGGATAATTTACGACAAAAATAAAAATAATTGTTGGATATTATTTGCAAACAAATTACATTGTATAATCAGCAGGTGTCCCTTTCTTGATATCGTTCAATATCGCTTCATATGTGGTCTACAAAACACAGCAGAGGAGATCTTTCAAATATTAAAACATTTTAATATAAATTAATATTTTTATAATTTCTCACGTAAATAAACATTCAAAGGACATTGCGCGTGAAATTTTAAATATGAAAATAATATTTAAATACATTCAAAATCCCACTAATAATTGCAATTTTCATAATAACGAAAGGCTGCCATCTGCCACTGAACAGAATAACCGATAGAAGTGTGTTGCGGGCGTATTCGGAGTAAGCTCATTTTGCCCTTAATTTGAGTAGAATTGATCGAAAATTTTCAAAAATCTATTTTCTTTCTTTGGGCCATTTAAACACTTCTTTCAGTTAATTTATTCAGTCTGGTCTGTTCATAATTCGCACACTTCTAAAAACATCTACTTGAATTTAAATTTTGTTGAGTTGAAACTCAGCAGATAAGACTCGTTGACGATGACAATGCATTCTTTCAACTTTTGGTTGGTGGCAATCAAGTACACACATGTAAACTTATATGCATATCTGAAATTGGAGGAAGATTCAATCCTCAGTCCTTGCAATGATCAGAATGTGATATTAAACAAATGGTTGATAAAACAGAGAAGCACAACACAAATATAGTATTGTTGTTGGAGGCTGTGTTACATGTTGTCCAAATAAATAGGGTAAACTAGGGTATGATTGCCCGCACTTAGAGATTGCCCACTCTCACTTTGATTGCCCTTTTTCCACTAACGTATGTAAATATTTAACCGAAAGCTCAAACTCCCAGGCCTAATTTGTTCGCTCTTGGTAAATCTTGGTAAAAATCGTTTCTCCTCATTGTTATTTGTACCAAAAGGTACGACCTTCTCATAAACGAATCGTTAAACGAGCATCGCACACATTGCGTAGAATGAAGACAATATTTTGAATACTTAGTTTCTGCTTTTGACACCCTTTTTTTTATTGTTTTTAAGAAAGACAAAAATTCCCGGGTTACGAATAACCTGACAATATATAAAAATCTCCTACTACCACCACAGTAAGCGGAAAATGTTGCTTTTCTTGTGATGGAGGACTTAGCCAGCCGAGGAATTGAACACACTACGCCTGGGTGGAATACAAACGCAATGCCAACTCAGCCACTGACCTATCATGATTAGAAATATGATCAAAACAGTGTGAGAAAGAGAAAACAATGCACTTTATTTTTATAGTACATTAGTCTAATGAAATGTGTGTGTTTTCGTTACAAGTCATTATTTTAGTTCAGTATTTGGACGAAAAAACGTAAGATGAACCATTTAAAAAAAATTTTACGTTTTCAATAAAAATTTGAATATTTCAAAAACAGTTTTTAGTTTTTCAGATACGTTAAGTATTTTTCCATTTATTTGGATTTCATTTCAAAGCGAAAATACTCCAACCTTCGAACAGAATATGCCCGAGGTCTGAGGGGTTAACAGAATATATGTCTTTATTAGTTCAAAGTGAATCGACAAGCTGCAACATCGGCAGAAACGCTTGAAGTTTTTTTTACCTATTATTATTGATAATAATAAAAAATGTGTACAATCTTCAGGTTTTATTAATAAAGATTTTCATCGAATCACTATGGCGGGCAATCACTATGAACAAGTGGCAGTTACTATACATTTACCAAACTTTTTTGTTAATTACGGTGCAATATAATCAATGATGGAAGGATTTGACAAGTAATTAATTAAATTTTATGCAACTGTTTATTATTTTGTAATATGGTGGATAGAACCAAACCCACACCCATTTAAAAGCAAAAAATTTACTTTTGAGCGGGCAATCATTATCTATTTTACACTACAACTTAGGTTATGCCTTTTGGAAAAATTGTCACATTTGCGGTATTGTACAATAAACAACGATGATTTTTGATTAGATTTTCAAATCACAATTTTTCATTATTTTGAGTTAATTTTGTGATAATCACAAAATTGACCTGGCAAATGCTCCAACAACTAAGCTGCTGCGTCTACGAGTCATCCCGCCAAACAAATCAATATTAAAGCATATTTGTAATACGAGAAACAATTATTTGAGGTTAGGTTAGGATAAATTTAATCATCATGAATTATTGCTTTTTTTTCGATAGACATCAGAAACAAATACATTAAATCACGAACAGAACCACATCAGATATAAATAATAATTCAGACAGCCAAACATTATTATAAAAAAGTATTTTTAAGTGAAACCGTTTTTATAAATTAAGAAAACCATTGTTAAAAAATTGCCCAGAATTGAATCGAAACTAGAAATCATTTATTATATTATGCACAAGTCCCTACTGTCGAAACCCTAGGAACTTTGGCATTAACAAGAAAGGAAGATATATGGAAAATACCTGGCTATTCAGACCTGGTCACCAAACACGGCTAAAGCCATTACGAGCAACAAATTATGGTTTTTCACTAGGGCGATATTAGTTCATGTTGAAAAAAATTTGAGAGCATTTTCTATATACAGGGTGCAAACTTTAACCAGTTATTCCTAAGCACATTTGGAGTAAAAAATGTTATGAGCACTTTGCTGTCCGGTAACATTTTTTTTTAATAAAAAATTTACTATTCATATTTTCACCACATGTCACCAATGTTTTATCCTTTGTCAAAGTTTGAAAACCCATCTGGCAAATATTTTGTTCGAGTTTCGTTGAATAATGTACGTACGTACCTACGTTGGCGCGCTTTTACAATCACAACGAAATGGCACGGCACCATTCGTCTCATTTTTAACTATTATTATTTAGTGTGTACGAAAGAGCGAGGACACTTTTTGACACACTTGCTAATAACAGCTGTTGAACACGAGAAACAATGCAAATGACAGTGACGGAGTGTGGATTTTTTATTTATTTTTTGTTTTTAATGGAAAAAAAATGCTACCAGACAGCAAAGTGCCCATAACATTTTTTACTCCAAATGTGCTAAGGAATAGCTGGTTAAAGTTTGTCGGGTACTTGCCGATACACCCTGTATATTCAATACTGGAAAATTGATTACATAACATAAAAATCAAGTTTTGTTCTGATATTTTACAAAATAATAAAGAATCAATGATCCCTGTTGTGGCAAAGCAGTAAACTCTTTGACTCAATCCTTGACACAGGCAAATAAATATTAATTTAATTTTTATCTGTTGTTTGAAATAAGCAAAAAAAAAATTATTAAATTTTTGCGGCATTTTTTAGTCGTAGATCGCCCTGTCGAGACCACCATTCAGAATTGGAAAGTTGCTTGAAATGACTTTAGCTATGTTTAGTAATCAGAAGTGAGACGGAACATGGAAACATTATTTTTCCTTTCTCGTTTCTTTTCGTTTTCAATCTAACAACATTCCCAAAAACGTTTCCACAATTTTGAGAAGCATTGTGAGGTGGAAGTGTGTAAAAGAGATGAAAAGAGGAAGATTGTAATTATGAAATAACTGTCTCTCACGGGGCAATACTGACAGTGGCTTAAAACTCTAGAGCAACAATATTTTGGATCAAAGTCTAAGGACGGGTTGTTTCGGAGTATTTGAACAATTCATCAAATTTCAACGTTCATTTTCAAGTTCTGTGAAGGATTTTTTCAAGTTCTGTTTTTATTTCAGTTTTGTCAAGCAACTAGCCTATAATGATATAATCACAGAACTTGAATTGGACTTTCACAGATCCCAGAAATGAACGTTGAAATTTGATGAATTGTTCAAATACTCCGAAACAACCCGTCCTTACAGATTTGAAATTTATATAAAAAATTACTGATTTTAAGAGATTTTGTTTATTGGAGATTGTTTTTTTAAGTTCAGTTGGGTATGTAAAAAAAAAACATACACAACGTCCGAAACTAATGGTACAAGCGTTAGTACAAAACTGGTAAATCTACGTCACATTTGCAGTAGATTTTGTGGTACAACATTTTTGACTAAATCGAGTCTGAAGATGGAATTTTTTAGGTTAAATTTGAAAAGAATTAGTAGATAGGAGGTAAATTTTATTTTAGTAAAAATAACGCACAAAATTACCAAACGTATGAAATCTGTGAGACGGGCAATTCAGATTTGGTCACCAAACACGGTTAAAGCCATTTCAAGCAACGTTTCAATTCTGAATAGTACACAAATTAATTTTGCTTGCGCTCGCCGCAATTTGAAACCGCGATCTTCGGATTGCTAGTCTTTTAAAAGGCGGCGTAGTGAAGAAACGGATTCAAAATTATTTTTTTTTAGTTCTTATTAACCAGTTGTCCGCGCTTGTACCATCAGTTTCCGGACACCGTGTAAAACACACTGCACAGTTTGACAATGTAATTTTTACAGGTTGTCGCATTTGTCTTCGCAGATGATCAACTGACGATAATGCTAAATTAATTTTTTTGCCTTGTTGATGGATCAATACAGACTGAATATAATAAATATTTTTTAAATCTTAAACTTTACAGGAGCGAACTTAGAAGTTATTTTATTAATAAATTATATTAAATTTTTTTTGATATTTTGGGCTAAACTTTGTTCACAGAGTTGAAATCATTTAAAAAATAAATAAATGTTTTAAAATATCTCTTTGAATTGGCCTCATCTATAAATGTGACCAAAAACGCTCCAGTGTTTGTGTGTTTTGCAACAAGTAATAATTTATTACGCATTTTGCGATAAAATTAATTTTTACAAATGTCAACTGTCTACGAATGTTGGGCCAGCGTTTGGCGCATTGCATCAGTGTAGTTCTTCGAAGAACCTTCCAATTAAATACCGGTAGAACAAACAAAGCATGAGCTTACGAAAATAAGAGTCGGTAAAATTGATTGCACTAAACCCATGACAGATATTTTTTTAAATTAATTTGTATTTTAAAATGATTTCTTTCTCCGTGAACAGTAACTATGCGGGTATATTTTCATCCACAAAGCATCACCAAAGATCACGTTTTCCTCAGGATCTGGATTTTCAACATAAACATGCTAGTCCCAGCGAGAGATTGTACATGACGTCATCGTTCTAAAATCTTGTCGGTAGGAAGAGGAAGAATGTTGTCTCCATGAGCTTTCGCTGCGACTAAACCAGTTCATATTAAATTATTCAACTTTTAAGTTTGCTTCTATAGAATGAAAGATTTTTTTTTGTATGAATTACAAATACACCCAACGGAACACAAAAAAAACATTTTAAACACAGTAAAAAAAATTACAATAATTTATTTTTTTGTGGTTTGAACACTTCTAGCAAAGTATCAGAGAGGACAAGCAGTGAAATAATTGCAACACAACACACAAAATTTCACAGTGATATAATGTAGAAAAATTATTTATTTGAAATTTTAAAACGTGTAACCAAAAATGGCAGAACAAATCAATAATAAAAAAAAACACAATTTAAAAATTAATTTTGTATAAAACGTTTTAATTATTTTGTTTTGTTCTGCATTTTTTGGATTTAGTTTTATTTTTTTAATATTTTTTAAATGGAACGGTTTCACAATAAATACGTTTAAAAAACTTCTCACTTTTAATATATTCTTTTCGGAATGTCATTTTTTTATTTAAATTTATTTTCATTAACAAACTATCACTAATTTGAAAGTATTTTAAGACAGGGAACGCCGTAGGTTGGTTGCCCCTGCATTTATTCCTATTTGCCCAAGTTTTTTAGTTTTCTTAGTTATTTGTGTTTTGTATTTGTAATTCAACAATTTATGTGTGAATTCCGCAACGTTAGTGTTATGTTTGAATCAATCGTAATTCGCCAGAGTGATGTGTGAATAACGTAATTCTAATGCGTGATGTTTGTATCAATGATAAGACGCTTAAATCAATGGTAATTCAAATGCATGATGTTTGTATCAATGATATGACATGTGAATCAATTTTAATTCAATTGAGTGATGTTTGTATCAATCACAATTCAGTGGTAAGATGAATGAATCAATTGTAATTCCAATGCGTGATGTTTATATCAATGATAAGACGTTTGTATCAATCATAATTCAATGGTAAGATGAACAAATCAATTGTAATTCAAATGCATGATCAATCATAATTCGATGGTAAGATGAACGAATCAATTGTAATTCCAATGCGTGATGTTTGTATAAATGATAAGAAGTGTGAATCAATTGTAATTCAAATGAGTGATGTTTGTATCAATCATAATTGAATGGTAAGATGTATGAATCAATTGTAATTCCAATGCGTGATGTTTATATCAATGATAAGACATTAGTATCAATCATAATTCAATAACAAATCAATTGTAATTCAATTGCATGATGTTAGTATCAATCAAAATTCGATGGTAAGATGAACGAATCAACTGTAATTCAAATGCATGATGTTATTATCAATCATAATTCGATGGTAAGATGAACGAATCAATTGTAATTCCAATGCGTGATGTTTGTATAAATGATAAGAAGTGTGAATCAATTGTAATTCAAATGAGTGATGTTTGTATCAATCATAATTCAATGGTAAGATGTATGAATCAATTGTAATTGAAAAGTGTGATGTATATATGTATAAATCGTATAAACTATTATATTTCAACAGTGTGATTCATAAATCAATCATCGACACTTTATTTCATAACTTTCAACGGAATCTGGTGTAAAAGATGCAAAAGTAAATGGTAGATGAATTCGGTGACACCTCTGAAAGACACGGCACGATCAAGTGAATCAAATACTTGAGTCGGGTCATGTCACGAGTCAGAATAACGCATATATATGAGAAAAAATGAATGAAGCGAGAAGCAGAGTGCGCCAACAGTTATGGCATTCTATCCTCTCTGCCTACCCCTACAGGGAAACGGTGTGATGGTTAAGTTAGTTAGAAAATCACAAAAAACAGAGGCGACCAACCTTTTGCAAATTCCTCATCATAAAATAAAAATAAAAACATTTTTTCATTAGAAATTCCCCATTTCATTTAATAATTAGAATCACCGTTAAAACTATATTTATTTATAATATAATAATATGAATAATACACCCCTTTAATTGTCTATATGATACATATATATTAATTTCATCAAAATTGTTACTTTTCATCGTCTCAATTCACTAAAAGGTCCCAGACGATGAAACCTCACCACCGCCGTCGGCATTATACACAATACACAATATTTAATTTATATATAATATATATATAAACAATAATGAAATGAAATAAAACCGCAGTTGTCGTCGCTGATTTGAAAACAACGAAAAAAAAAAAAAAATATTCACCAATTTTCAAAACAGTCAAAAAAATACTGATTAATTCACTCGAAAGCGTTTTTAATTTTAATGTTGTTAAAATTTATTTGAATTCACCTATTTGTGTCTTTTTCACACGATTTACTGTTATTTATGTGGCCTTTCTTTTATTCACACATCTGTGACTTTTTGGTCGTAATTATTCTAGAATTAAGTTTCATTACTTTGCTGGGGAACTTGAAGGTTCCTGATTGGAAGTCCTTCTAGCGTCGGATGTGTACCTTCGATTCAGACTGACTCTCTATTTGTAAACCTTCAAATGGGCGCTGCTTTCTTTGTTGGTTAAATTACATTTGACGAGTGTTTTATTGCTTCGGTTTTTTCTCCAATTGAACCGTTCAGACACTTCGGAACAGAGCGCAACTTTGAACAAAGTTCTCGACACTTCTTGATGGTTCAATATCCATGATACCTTTAGGACAACACATAAGAACAGAGCGCAACGCACGTGACACAAGTTCTTGATGCCTATGGAACAGAACTTCAACTCTTACTTGACCCGTCCTTGATATCTCCAGAGCAACACTTTAGAACAGAGCGCAACAAGTGACCCACTTCCTTAACGACTTCGGAACAAGTCCTTGATGCCTTCAGAACAACTCTGCTCCAGGTCCTTGACGCCTCCTTATTATTGACCACAAGTTCTTGATGCGTCCACGTTCATGATGCTTTCAAAACAACTCTGAAGCAGTTCCAAGGCTGATCCAGGTTGATGATGCCTCCAGCACAAGTTTGACCACCGTCCATGACGCCTGTAAAGTGGTGCCCCCTACAGCTGCGGGCGCATGGCCCTCTGCAGCAGCAGGCGGGCGTACTCTCAGGCGGGGGGGGGCCTGCCGCCGGTGTGGCGCTGCTGGTGCCGCTAGTGCGGGCTCTTGGAGGGCGCGTCAGGCGGCGGGGCGGGCGGCGGAGGGCCGGGGGGCGCGTGCCAGGGTCCCACTCCCCCCACCGGGCCCCCGCTGTCCCCGAACACGCCCCCCGCGCCGCCGTCGCCCCCGTCGTACTGCGTGTTCTCCAGCCGGGTGATGAGACGCTCGTCCTCGTCGCCGAACTCTCCGCCCATCAGGGACGGCTCACCCACCACCATCACGTCCTGGAACCAAACAAACGTATTCTTACAAATTATTATAAACATTCATTATCCTGGCGAACGTCAGTAATAACTGCTTCCACGCTGTATATTGAAAGTGCTAACAATTAGGGTTCTGCAATATCGGTTCCGCTTCGTAAAGCACCAAAAATAATAATATCGAATCGTTATTCCACTCTCGCATTAATAATAATACCAACGGGAAGTAATATCAAACTGTGTAGAGGGCAGCTTCGTGCGAGTTGTAGAACGATTCGTGGCCATCTTGACAGAACCACCGTTAATCGATCGTCCAACTGTTCGGAGATGGACAATCAGACGATTGTGTATTTATTTATTGGACAATTTGTATAGCGCAGCTTTTGTGAGATATCACCTCAGGGGCGCTTTACAGTTGCTGCAGGTATTACAAAATATATAAATATTACAAAAATAAAGTTAAGTTAAGTAAAATGAAGTACAGAAACAGGTGACACGAAGATAGAAGATGGAGACTCTGCAGCAAGAATCCTAGGTGGTGAAGAAACTGGACCAGCTGCTGCAGCGAAAGAGTCCACCGCGTCCACCAACAGTGCCAGCACGAGGTTCGTCATCCGTCCAGGTATATGTCTACTGCTAATAAAGCGCTGATAGAATATCCTCTCACAGATACCAGACCTTGGCAGCACCGCTGTGACGTTCGACGAAGATAGAAGATGGAGACTCTGCAGCAAGAACCCTAGGTGGTGAAGAAACTGGACCAGCTGCTGCAGCGAACGAGTCCACCGCGTCCACCAACAGTGCCAGCACGAGGTTCGTCATCCGTCCAGGTATGTGTCTGCTGCTAATAAAGCGCTGATAGAATGTCCTCTCACAGATACCAGACCTTGGCAGCACCGCTGTGACCTTCGACGAAGATAGAAGATGGAGACTCTGCAGCATGAATCCTAGGTGGTGAAGAAACTGGACCAGCTGCTGCAGTTAGAGAGTCCACCGCGTCCACCAACAGTGCCAGCACGAGGTTCATCATCCGTCCAGGAATTTTTCTGCTGCTAATAAAGCGCTGCCTCCTCAAATAGACGTTCGGCGAGTCCGTCCTAGTGATTATTGAAGCAGTGCATTCTGCCCGCAGTAAAAGGCGACGGTCGGGATAATAAATTACCCTGGGCTTAGCTTACTAACACTTGCTAGGCCCTTCAGAGTTTCCGAGAATTCCGTTGAAAACATCTGGGGTGCATTTATCGATCGACGTTCGTTTCGAATGAAAAGAAATCATAATATATAATAAAATGGACGTCTAACTTACCACATAGTGTGAATTTATGTTGAGCTTCCCGCAACCAGCAAATATGGTTAGTCACTAGCTTGATTTAGCTTCTATCGAATACCAAAACATGTCAATAATGATCCTCATTGAATATTCTAAATTATGTCTTGTTGAGTGCATCAGATTAACAGTGAAATATAGGTGAATTCATTAAACCACAGTAAGCAGTTCATATGTTTCAGTTTTAGTGGATAAGTGGTTGGGTACGAACCTGTGAGGCTAGCGAGAAGTTGGGCCCCGGCGATCGCTTCTTGCTGGGAACGGGCGGCACGTTGTTGGCACCGCTATTGGAGCCCTTCCGTTTTCTCCGCTTGTTGGCCGGCCGCTGCGATTCTGCAACCGACCCATCGCCAAAACGCTCAGCAACAACACAATAACAAAAACAAACTAACAATAACACAACAGTAACAACTTATCGCTATTCAAAGCTGGCTCCAAATATGATGGCAAATATTTTAACTGGGGATTAAGTGGCAAGATGCGGAACCGGACAAAACAGAACATATTAATACACGCTAATTTATTCAATTTTACGCACAAAAAGCCATTACCTCAGAGAGACAATTTGTTCGTTTTTCGGAACAGCTCATATGGTCTTACAAAAATCCTTGTAACTACCTTAACGTTGTAGTTATAATATGAATCAAACGGTTTTAGAAAGAGAAAACATCGTGCTTTATATTCAAACCTAAAAGTTAACGACAGACAAAAATTTGTGACCGCAATTTGAGATAAATTTATGAAATTTTTTACTAATTATTTTTATAAGAAATGACAAAAAATTGAGGTGGCAGTAATGTTTATAGTACATTTGTCTAATAAAATAATGTGTTTCTTTTCACTAGCAGTAATTTTAATTCCGTGTTAAGGTGAACCATTTTTAAAACTTTTTTTTGTTTTATTTCAAAATTTGAATACTAAAAAAAATATTTTTTTTATTTCTAATAATACAATTTGAAAGCGTATTTCATTACCTTTCAAAAACAGTTTTTAGTTTTCGGATATGTTTAGAAATATTCCATTTATTTGGATTTGAAGTGGAAATACCCACAAATTCTCAAGAATATCCGACAGTATTTTTAAAAAACGGTCAATATGCCAGAGGCCTGAGGTCTTAATTTTCCAATTAAAATGGGATAGATCAGAGCACATGCCAAATAGGCTAGAACCAACTGTTACCAACTAAGTGGAGACATCAGTTGCCATTCATATCTACATGGAGGTAATTTGTTGTGTATTACCTATTGGTGGCTTAATTAAAGTTAGGTTAAATGAGTTTTATTTGTTCCGAGTTCTGTTTTGTCCTGGAACCGCTGTAGCAAGCTTCACCCGAAAATGCACACTTTGTAATCTGCGAACGAAAGATATTCTACAAATGATTTATCTGTAATTTCTATATAAGTTGTCGTTAGGAAAATATATAACGTTTCTAGGGACAAAATTTCTTAGATTTGTAAGCTGCTAAATTCTATATGAAAAACATTAATTTTTAATTTTGGCATGTTTTTCATATAATTTAAGATTAGATAAACCGAGTGCTGTTACGACCATGCGCAGAAAATTAAGTTCGTTAAGGTATAACGATACTAACGGTATACAGCGCAGTTCAGCGTGGGACTTTTTTGCGCAGAACGTTACTGCATCTGGTTAACCTTTCCTTTACTGAGCTAAAAAAATCCACGCGTTCCGGTGCTCGGTAGTCAATACACATCTCAACATAAGCGATTTAATATCGGAAAAATATGAATATTCATAGCTAATCGCTTATGTTTATTATATTTTATATCAAAAGTGATAATAATTGTAATTTAACTGATGAAAACATGAAAAAACCATCGGCAGATGCTAAAGAAACGTTCGAGGGGTCCACATCTAACGACGGCCCGCGACCGACTGGCGCTGGATGCTATGCGGTCGTAGGTATCGATGGTCTAAATCGAAATACAACTGCGGACGTGTGGATTTCTCATGTTCCCGCATAGCGAACTAAAGCGGGACATCAATAGCGTGTCATTTCCTCGCACACTCTTTGCGTAGCATTGTCACGCGGTTGATTGTATTGGTGTATTTGTTTCCGATTTTTAACAAAAATCTCTGATTTTTAATTGAATTTGAAAACTGTGTAAAATATTATTTTTTAATTCAGTGCATAAATGTATAACGGAGGAATACCTAAAATCTGAACCCAGAATTTATTATATTTATAGAGTTATTAAAGTTATTAGAAGCAATGTGTAGTAAATACACACCACAGATAAGGAAAGGTTAATGACGATTTCTCACGTCGTGTGACGACGGGCTAATGCGTAGCACCTCAGCGTAAAACATTTTGAATCCGGCAAAATCACGTACTCCTTACGCAGATGGCGATAAGTTTGAAATTCTCGCTTAACACTGGCTGCCTATTTTGACATATCCAAAAAACACATAGTCAAAATTCACGTTTTAATTTATTTTGTGAAGTTCAGGCGCTAATATTAAAAAAAAATTTCAATCACAATCTAAGGAACTTCATTTTCCATATTATACAAGAAAACTGTTTAAGAAAAGAGGTTCGAAAGTAGGAGATTTTCCACTTCAAAACTTTTTTTAATAGACCTGATACTTATTTTTTTTCTAGGCTTATAAAAACATTCTGTATTCAGTGGAAATAAATATAACTTTCGACATTTTCCTAACAAACCAAATAGAATTTACAGATGTCGGCAATGACGTTACAATACATCTAAACTTACTATTGTCTCATAAACTCTTTATGTTGCCAGTAAATTCTTAATTCAAAGAATACGGTGTTTTTGTATTTGCGTCGAATACTACATTCTACACCACAGGTGTGACTGAGATAACGAGATAAGCTTACTCGCTTGCACTATAAGACGAACACGGAATACTGTACGAGACAACCATTAGTTTATATCCTTATACATATGTATTGCTACAATTTAAACAATAGACCGGCCGGTGGCTGAGTTGGCATCGCGTTTGGGTCCCACCCGGGCGTAGTGTGTTCAATTCCACGGCAGGCAAGTCCCCCATCACAACACAAGCAACATTTTCTTACAGCGCATCTAAATATGTTGTAACGTCATTGGATTTTGTATTATGATAATTAAATGAATTACAGGTGGCATTTTCGAGTGCTTATCTTAAGAGGAAGCTACAAGCCAAAAATGTGCATATTCTTGGTATACCTTATATTGTAGGTAATAGGCATTAAAATAGCTTGACAAACGGAGTCTAGAAATGTTCGATATCAAGCAAAAAAAGGTTTTTTATTTATTTTGTAAATAATTTTATAAGAAAGCAAAAAAGTTATTCAAGTGAAACTGTCACAGATAATCTTGGCCATAATACTGTATTTTTTTTAAGTTGTTTCCTTTACGCGTTCATACATTTCTATTGAAAAAATTTGTTTTTAGTATTTTTCATTTATATTTTTTATTGAGTAATTTATATATTTATTTGTATTCTACTCAAGCGAAACGATAGGAAAACCTTCAATTTATCTAAAGCATATATTTTGGTATTCATAATGTACACCAATTCGTTATAAAGATTAATCAAAATAGTAATTTGGCATTAAGCTTCGCCTTAAGTGAAAATTTGATGGGAATTGAACGCATTTAATTAAGTTTTAAAAAATTTTTTAAAGTTAGTTTTTTTCTTCTTCTTGATCATGCCAGAAAATTGTCATTTTAAACTACCGTCACTACGATACTTAGTGGACTAAATAGTTTACTAAATACTGTCAATTCTAATGTTGTTATTTATTACTAGGGCGACAAGTTAATATCCAATTTAGTGCGTATACCCATTTTTAATGCTCATTGGAAATGATATGTATTCAAAAATTTAAATTATCCACAAGGATAATAATATACAGGGTGTAACAACGCGTACCCAGTGATTGATTCCTGAGCATATTTGGAGTTTAAAATGTACGCGTCATTTCTTTGTCTGATGATATATATATATTTTTTTAAAACATATTGCCACTGGTTATAACCTAACGCATCACGTGATATGCACTCCGTCTCATTCCATTATCGCTGTACAGACGAGACAGAGCGCGTATCACATAAAAATTAATGCTCGGGAATAGTGGATTAAAATCTTTCAGATACACCCTGTATATATATATTTATAAAATAAACTATTTCTGGAAGTTTTTGTATTTGTATGTATTTCATAAATGTAAGTTATTGAATGAATAAATGTAAGTTATTGAATGAATGAATGAGCAGAGAAAAGAGCATTTGGATGTGAATCACAGAGATTTAGCGGCAAGTCTGTCACCGTTCTACGTTGTGTTAGTTATAATTAGTGCTAGTTTGTGAGTTTCTGGGTTTTAATACGTGCTAAGCCATCTAGTTCTGCGTTACTTTACCCAATAGTTAATTTGTTTATTCCCTCAATAAGTCAATGTGTAATCATTCACGCATTATCAATTTTCACTTACTTTAATCCCACTCTCTAATATGACACTTCAAACATTCTCTAATGTGACACCCATTGGCTAATAATCACGGTTACTTTGTTAACATTTGCTATATGACACTCCTCCTGAATAGATCTATCATTACAATATCTTTCACACAATCTCTAGTGTGACACACACACTCCACACAGTCACTCTACATTGTGACACTTTTCGTAGATACATCTATTCTCCTCCATTACACCTCCACACAGTCACTCTCTAGTGTGACAAACATCCTCCGCACAGTCATTCTGCATTGTGACATTCTCCATAGATACATCGTTGAACATAGATACATACATTGTTGAACCCCCCTTCACACAACGACTCTAGTGTGACACACACACTCTCTCCAATGTGACATTCAACTATAACACTCCCCCTGAAGACATCTAATCTCAATCTTCACACTCCCCTTCACACAACGACTCTAGTGTGACACACACACTCTCTCCAATGTGACATTCAACTATAACACTCCCCCTGAAGACATCTAATCTCAATCTTCACACTCCCCTTCACACAACGACTCTCTGTAACACTCACCCTCTATTAAGGCACTCACTCCCTATTGAGATATCTAATCTCCATCATTACACCTCCCTCCACACAGTCACTCTCTAGTGTGACACACACCCTCCATCAAGACACTCCCTATTGAGATATCCAATCTCCATCATTCCACCTCCCTCCACAGTCACTCTCTAGTGTGACAAACACCCTTCGCACAGCCACTCAACTGTGACACTCTCCACTACGACACTCCCCACTAACTGGCATGCCCTCCCCAGTAATGCATGTGTAGTTAGCAGCCATCGCCGTGTGTAAGTGGCGTAAGTTTGGCGGCTCGGCGGGTGGACGTACTGGTGGCGGCGTTGTTACCTGGCGGCGCCACCATCCGCTGCCACTTCTGGAACAGGGTGGTCTTCAGGCAGTCGCGCGGCGACAGGGCGTACGCCTTGTGGCGCGACATCAACTCCTGCATTGGCTCCAGGATCACGCATAACTGCAATATACAAACATTTTACATATTATTACAGACTTATACATATAGACATCAGTGGGTTTAGCACGGTCAAAATTAGATAACTTAACAAAATATCAGATCGATAGGCTAAACTGATTTCCTGAGCTAAGATAACAACACAATTTGTCTATGGATCAACATTTCAACACTACAGGGAGATCTTTTGACCTCTCCAAGAAGTCTTTCTCGGAGCATCGCCTCTCACCGCAGTGCGATAGATGGATTCGAACACATCATTCATCATTACGGGAGCATTTCGCGCGATCATCAGCTACTAGTGACCTATAATTATTATTATTTACTCTACAAAGGCCTTCGGTGCTTGTTGTATATTTTCCACAAAGATTATTTGAATTACAAAGATAAACTTTAAAAAAAATTGATAACATGAGAACATACGTTTACAAAGAAAAGCCAAAAGCAAACTATACACCTTTTCTTACAAGTAAATTGGACCTAGTTAATTTTTTGTTGTACGATTAATATTACTTACATATTTAATTACAAAAATAATTTTAAAACATTGGAACACGTACATTGGTAATCCGGTTAAAAACAGTATTGCAGACCGTTTCCTGATAAACTATTAGTAAAATCCTAACAAATTGGAATACGTGTTCATGCACCTGCGCTTGCCTTCATAATACAATGACGAAATGCAGAAATATTCTGATTTTTATTTAGTTTTCAAAATTTTATTAGGAAATCTATCAATTCATTCGTTAAAATCCTGCAATCCCGTTTTTAACCGGATGATCAATAATTTGAAGAGATTCTTAATAAATTAGCAATATTCAAGATTAGTAATTTTACTCCGTGCGTTCAGAGAGTGAAATCTGCTACGCTATTCCCTTGCGATGTGGCTAAACTTTAAGTCTTTTGACTAACCATTTTTTTGCCGGATATTTTCTTCTACGAATCAAATTATTGTTTTTTGTTAATAAAGCTACTCAGATCCGTTGACATGTAGAAAGTCACTACACGATTACGCGCGGCACGTGTTCACGAAGCTAAGTAAATCCCCGAATCACCACACATCCAAATGCAATGGTGAGTAGACCACAATATGCAATGTCTTTCAATTCGCATTTATTCGCAAAGGATATAAATCTGTTAGAGAGAGTACAGAGACAAAATACCAAGAGCTCTGAAAGATCTACGATACGAAGATAGACTCAAGGAACTAAGATTACCAACCTTACAAGAAAGAAGAGAAAGGGGTGACTTGATGGAGACTTTTATCTGGACATTACAGTTGCCCTAGCATCCAACAAATCTTCACTACTAATAAAAATATAAATCTCCGTGGACACTATTACCAAAACGCCTTTTGCATCTAATCCTAGAAAACACTTCCTTGCAAATAGAGTAGTGGATGCTTGGAACAAACTCCCACAACATGTCATCCATGCAACAAATATAAATCAATTCAAAGCTCTATTGGATTCACATTTGGAGAGAAGAAAGGACTTAGTTCAAACTTAAAACAACTCAATTACTGGCAAACTTGTTGTCAAATCAGATATGAGCGCATCAGTAGAATGCTGCCTGCTCTGCACATAGTATTAATAATAATAATAATTCCACGAGCTTCGTTAGTTTGCCTCCAGCCAGTAATTTCGCATAACATTTAAAGTTGTGTATATTGACAGTCGACCGAAGATCAGTGGAAGCTAAAATACTGCGCTTAATTAGTGAATATTTGTCTACCGGCTGTCGGTATATTTTACATCAATAATTGACCGTGCTAGAACGCACCTCCTAACCCCGTCTAATAACCAAAGACTTCTGCCTGTCAGAACACGCCAATCAACAGAACGACTCAACTATTCTGCATTGACCATCGACATTTTCAACGCCAATTATGGATTTCCTCCTTGTGACTTTACCTCTAAAAACAACTGACAAAGGATGAAAGTAGACTGAACGCTGTTGAAATGAGATCCCTGAGGCGTATGTGTGGTAAAACCATGTATGAGTGCAAGGCTGATGTAAGCGTAATGAGTAAGATCAAAAAAGGGACGCTTAGATGGTTTGGGCATGTAGAGCGAGTGAGCGAAGAAAGGAGTGTGAGGAGAATATACGTTGCAAATGTGAATGGTAGCAGAAGTCGGGGACGCCCGAGGAACACATGGCACGATCAAGTGAATCAGATACTCGAGTCGGGCCATGTCAAGAGTCAGAATAATAGAAGAGTATGTATGAGACGATGTATGAATGTGAATGAGGCAAGGAGTGTGTGCCAAGACCGAATTGTTTGGCGGTCCGTCCTCTCTGCCTACTATGCGGGGAAACGGCGTGATGGTTAGTTAGTTAGTTTAGACTTTACCTCTACTGAGACAGCATAATAAGGAATAAGTCATTTAAATTTGTAAGAAAGGAATATGAATTCAAAACATTTATCAATACATTTATAGCCATGGAGAGTATTGTTGTATTGGTGTAGAACCATTTTATGGAGGTTTTAACCTCTCAGACAAAGACTTTTATCTACTATGTGTTCCTTTGAGAACTGTCAAAACGTGATAATTTTTGTGTTATTTACGAGTTTTGCTAAAAGCATCATAACTCACGTTTTGGGAAACGTAGCCTCATTCTAAAAAATGTTTTGGAAAGATTATGAAATCCACTATATCATTGTGTTGTTATACGTAAATATTTGCGTTTCTAAATATACATTTTATGAAAACGTCAAAAATATGTAAAAATCGCTTACAATTATTTCAAAGCCTTGAAAAATGTACTTTTTTCTGAGTATCATAAATAAATAACACTTTATATATTGAAGAAATATAATTAAAAACTGTTAGTCACCTCAAAATATTGACCGTCCAAACTAAAATATTTTTAATAAATTATTTAGAAACGCAATAAATTATGAACGAACAAGATGACAGATTCAATCGGCTTAGATAATGCAACTCTACGTTCCATAGATATTCTTGAATACAGACGCGTAGCGTTATTCATTATCGATACTCTGTTTTTTAAATCATGGCAATCCGTATACTAGTGATGGAAATAAATCGATTTTTGTAAAATCTCGCGCGTTTACGTGAAAAGACGTTCTAATGTCTTGACCGCTATTATCATATTTACGTCTTTTGACGTTCTAATGTTCTGAGTGGTTAAGGGTTGATCGATAATGCTGGGGTGGGTACCAGATAAAGACCAATAACCACCCTTTTGAAGAGTATCACAGGGATGACAATACTGTGCGCTTTCGGGGTATCTGGGCCGAAGGCTTGGAATAAACTCCCTCCGGAACTAAGATCCATAACAAGTCCAACAGAATTCAGGTCTAAACTAAAAACTTACCTTTTTAAGCTGTCGTACCCTTAAATTAAATATACCATTCCTGAGAGAAAGTCCAGTTATATCCAATTATGTCCTAAATCCTGTATCTAAATTTCGCTAATAAACAATTAGATAATGTTAATTAAGGCAATGCCATACGTTGTAATGCAAAATCATGTGTTTTTGATTTGAAAATTTGGTCGCCTAGAAATGTTTCAGATACTTTAATTAAATACTGCGAGTAGAATACATCTTGGCCTTTGAAATATTAGAGTATTTTTTAGATAAGTATTTTTATAAGCCCAGAAAAAAATAATGTAAAGGCCTATGAAAACGGCTTTAAAGTTCAAAATCTCCTACTTACGAACCCATTTTCGGTTATGATTTTATTGTATAATGTGTCAAATTAAGTTATTTATAAAATGATCGAAAAAAAATTAATTATTTATGCCTGAACATCCACAAAATAAAATAAAAGGCACTTTTTGGCCATGTTTTTTTCTTGCATAAATCCAAACAGGCGGATGGTGTTAGGCGGGAATTTAAACCTTATCGCCATCTACGTAAGGGTTGTTATTGATAGCGGCTCAATTTAAAATATTACACGACGTAGTACATCGCCTTAAGTGTTAATCTCAAGTGACCTACCAGGTAAGTATTGTACTGTATATTATCTCCATATATAGTTAATAATAACATAGATCACTGTAGAAATGTATTATAAGTTTGTACAGCGCCCTTGAGGTGATTTTGCACAAAAATGGCACTATACAAGTCATCCAATTATTATTATTAAGGGAGATAGCAAGTTACAAGTGCGTACATACCCGGAGATAGTTGAGCGTGGAGTTGGTAATGCCCTGGCGCGTGATGTTCTTGGCCAGCTGGTCCAGAACGGCGTGGTCCGGCCCCACGACGGAGCGCGGGATCAGCTCCCGGTGCGAGCGCACGGCGAGGTGCCACGACTTGACGCGCATCAGGTCGTCGAACGTGAACTCCAGGATCAGCCGACCCTCCGTGCACACCTAAAATTACACACGTAAAAGTTTGAATTATAATAATGACTAGGGACAACACGTGACAAAAACTTGCAAAGGTGTAAAAATTTCGGTGAACGGATAACTAATCAAAATGACAACTCAACACACTTATAAAAAGTGCTATAAAGTTATTAAAAGTGATGAAACAAAAACTAGGTTAAATAAGTTACGTATACGTATATCACTAATAGGTAATAATGGAACCTAAAATTTCATTGCACAGCTGTGTTTCATATTATATATACAGGGTTTTCCAATAAGAGGTGTTACTTTGATATTCAATCGTAAAAGATCAGTGGTTTCGTTGCTTGTGTGGCACGTAGCGCCGTCTTGTTGAAAGTAAACGTTGTCCAGATCAATACCATCCAATTCCGGCCATAAAAAATCATTAATCATCTCTCGATAGCGCAATCCATTCACCGTAACTGTTGCTCCAGCCTCATTTTCGAAAAAGTAAGGTCCAATGACTCCGCCGGACCATAAACCGCACCAAACAGTCACGCGTTGAGGATAGAGAGGCTTTTCAACAATAACTCTTGGGTTTTCCGAGCCCCAGATGCGACAATTTTGCTTGTTGACGAAGTCACCGCGGTGGAAATGGGCCTTATCACTCAAGATGATTTGCATTTGATTCACTCAAGTGAATTTTAATAATTTCAATGCGTTGTTGAAGCGTGTATCGTTCCATTTTTATTAATGGCGTAGTTTCTACTTGTCAAATGTCAAAAAACGACAACTTCAAAAGCGACATCTACCAAAATAGCGGGCTATTCAAAATAACACCTCTTATTGGAAAACCCTGTAGTATATTTGCGGCACGTTCTACAGTAGAAGATCTTCTCAGTTTCCCCCAGGAGTTGACGTAATCTCATTGGCTGTACAAAGTTGGAACTATTGTGCAGTTTTCAAATAAAAATAAAATTAAAAAAACATGATTATGAAATTCAAATACATTGCATGACAATGACATGACATACCATGACATTACATGGCGATGCAATGTCTGGCAAGTGTAAGAGAGAGAGGGCGAACGAAATGGGCTAGAACCAAAAGGTACTAACACAGAAGATTCTATTCAAATTTATTATATTATATTTTTCAAAATCAGATGTAGACTAATGTCCTTCCTGAAAGTGTGCAAAATTTCATCGATCTTGGAATAAAACTGTAGATTCCAATAACTATAAAGTTACCAGAAAAAAAAAATTCCAGTTGACCTTTTTGGATTCTGCATGTAATGCAGTTTCGCGCATATATATTTTTTTAAATTTGGTAAAATATTTTTTACATTTCTGAGTTATCCAGTAATGTTGGCCTCACTGGGTGGCTTCCCCGTGCTGAGGCCTTTACAGAGAAAATAATACATTTGAAATATAATCTTGTGTGTTTGTGAGTGATTTTTTTTTGATTTTATGCTATGAAATTTTGGTAATATTGTCTTTTTTGTTCTTTAATCCATTTTGTAATTTTGTGTCTGAATTTATTTTTGTTTTCCTCAATTTTAATTTCAAGTTTTACACTGTTGAATGCTTTTATAGCATGGTATTGGTAGTATCCTTGTCCAAAGCTTGTATTTACTGTCAGAGTTTTTATGTTTTCTTTGTACGCTTGTTTAACTGATCTGTTAGTGATATTTTGTGTATGTTGAAATTTGTTTTTTTTTTGTCAAAAATGTAGTTTAGTAGTGTAACGTATAATTGGCGCTTATCTAGTACGTCACAGCTGTTGAATATTTGGTCTGTATCAGTCGGTCTATGTTTTTTTAGTATTACCTTTAAGGCGAAGCTTAATTCCAAATCACTATTTTGATTAATCTTTACAACGAATTGGTGTACATTATGAATACCAAAAAATATGCTTTAGATAAATTGAAGGTTTTCCTTTCGCTTCGCTTGAGTAGAATACAAATAAAAAAATAAATTACTCAATATAAAATATAAATGCAAAATACTAAAAAAATATTTTTTCAATAGAAATGTATGAACGCGTAAAGGAAACAACTTTAAAAAAATACAGTATTATAGCTAAGATTATCTGTGATAGTTTCACTTGATTAACTTTTTTGCTTTTTTATAAAATTATTTACAAAATAAATAAAAACCAGTTTTTTGCTTGAAATCGAATGTTTCTAGACTCCGTTTGTCAAGCGATTTTAATGCCTATTACCTACGATATAAGGTATACCAAGAATATACACATTTTTGGCTTGTAGCTTCCTCTTGAGATCGTTTTCTGTACGATTTATATGTAATCGATAGCCGAGTTTGTTGCTCCTCCCCAAAGAATAATTCCATATTCTATAATTGATTGGCAAAGTGCAAAATATATTGTTTTATTTTATATATGTTTCTTATGTCTTAGGAAAATGTGAATTGTTTTGTTTTTTCTGTCCATTAGTTTAAGGTCAGGCTAGGTTAGGTTAAGTTACTCACCTTGGTGAACATGGGCTTGCCGTGGTGCGTGACCATCGTGCACTGATCGCAGTCCAGCGTGATGGAGGTATTATGAAAGGACTCCTTGGGATGCTTCATGTTGTAGTACAGTTCCGTTACGCCGCCCTCGAATATGGAGCGGAAATAACGCGGGATTAGCGTCCTTCCTATCGCTGGAAACAGACGCAAAACAAACAGTCAGTATTTGTTGGGAAGTAAGAGCTTCATACATGCACGCACAGATGGCAGTACATAGAGCTTGCGGAGCTAGTGGCCAGTAGTGGCCAGTAGTCGCCAGGGTCAGTGGGAAGGATCCCAGAGAAACTTACTGTTTCAGATTCCAATTAGCAAGCTTCTAGTTGGGTCGACTATCGAGTCACCATTATAATACGAGAAGTAATAATAAATCCCTGATTAATCTAAAAGAACCTATTATTTATAAACTCCTTCCAAGACGAGTTGGAGATCTGCTTGTACGAAAATAACAGTATTGCATTAACCTTTTGAACGCGTTAATTTGCTCCGTTTTATCTATACCCGTACGCGGTACATATTTTCAAATACCTATGCACGCAATTAAATGTCAAATTATAGCATTCTGGCATGATTTATTGGACTATACAGGGTGTCCGGAAACTCGTAGTACAAGCGGTAAACTGGTGAATCTACATCACATTTGGAGTCGATTTTGTAGTATATTTTTTTTTTATTTGAGCTTTCGTTATCGAGTAAATCGAGTTTGAAGTTGATTTTTTAAATTTTTTTTTTAATCAAATTCTTATAAATTATTACTGAAGATCAAAGTACCCAACTAATTAAAACTATTTGAAAGTAAAACAAATGAAGAAACTCGGATTTAAAGCATTATTTTGAAATCACCCTTCATTTAACCCGGTGTAATCATAAAATATTTCTGCTGTGCAGGGTTAAAACATCTGTTATTCAACCCTAAACACCAGAAAAAACTTTAACCCTAAAATAGCCGAAAAATATTTTTTTTTGGTTTTTTTTTTTTTTTTGAAAATGCTCAAATCAAAAAACTTTATGTTTTTTTGGGTTCCCCATGTGGTGTAGATTCTCCAGTTTCCCGCTTGTACTACGAGTTTCCGGACACCGTGTATAGACAGAACAGATTATTCTCCACAATATGAAAACAAATCCTCGTGTGTCAACACTCTTAGATGTTTATAAAAACAAAAACATAAAATTTCATACAAAGACGTACCGTATCTTTTGAGTGTGGTCCCGCCATTCACTCGGCGTGTGTGTACTTAGGTGATAGACACAAGTGGGACACCATGATCACTTATCATTTTTAGTTATGAATGACATACTAGTACTAACGCCATCCGTTGACAAAAATGTAAACTAAAGGACTAAAAGGCGCACTTGATTATCGATCTTTTTTTATGAAATACAATTTTATTTTTGAGAAATTCTTGTAGATGTCAGCATCGTGATAGTTCTACGAATGTCCAAGTGAGCAAGAAATACATTTATGACGAAAGAGCGCTGGAATATCGGCCGTCAAAGTTTCCGTATCAACTGTTGATACAGCCGCGTGTGAGTATAGACTTTTTGCCGTAACAACAGTTGATACGGCCGCGTGCAGAGTTAAATAACATTATTTATTACATTTAATATAATTGAGCCCTTATGCGGAACCACGGCATTGTATGAAAAAGTGACATCTGAGATTTTGGCTGTAAAACATTTAATTTGACTGTAGTGAGGTTACCGGCGCCCCGGGAACCATTTATTGATCTCCCCCATGCCATGGTCACCCCAAGTGGTTTGCAGTTAGCAGGGTGCCCAGGTTCATGGGGTTGAGGTTTGTCTATGTCTTGGCACTCTCCATGCAGACTTTCTCTCGACCCATCGTCTTGCATCTCATTGGGAGAGATGGATTCACTCCTGGACACATTAACCGCTAGTTCCTACACACCCCTCATACCATTTTCCTTCCCAGATCTTCCTCTCCTACCTTTCATTAAAAAAAACCCCCCACACAGCATCCCCAAAGCTCCCTGTATGGAGCTAATGTAAAATAATAAAAGTGAGCACATAAACATTAACCTTTCAGGCTAATTTGTTAACTTTTGGAAACAGCTCATATGGTCTGATAGAAATCGTTGTTTATTTATTTATTTATTTATTTATTTTTTCATGTTCTCCATAAAACGGTTATACACCAATATATCATGGAGAAGATTACAAATTAAAAAGTTTCCAGAGGCAGTTTTACTATTTTGTGACATGTGTTATGCGATAGTTACTGAATTGTCTGTAGGTGACATTGAAAATGTTGATGGCTAATGCAGAATCGTTAAGCAGTTGAGTCGCTCTGTTTATTGGCGCGTTCTGATAGGCAGAAGTCCTCGCTTTCGGAGCATATAAGAGTGCATGGGATCTCCCTCGAGTATAATTGTTAGTTAACCTCTTTCAACATAGGCGGATTGTGTATTGTACCAGAGATTAACTTCAAAAAGTGTTTGCCTAAAAATATTATTCTAATGTATTGAAATCGAGCATTCCTGTTAAGAACAAGGATGGATACAGGAACGGATAGTATGTATATTCCCTCATATACAGGTAACGCATAAACCTTTTTTGTACTTTTTCTATTTCTAAGATATGGTTTTGTTCAGAAGGGGCCCAAATAATGGAGCTGTATTCCAGGATGCTGCGGAGAAGTGCTTCATATGTTCTCCGTATTGCAATTCCATTAGTAAATGATCTGGCATTACGAAGAACAAATTCAAGCATTTTGTTGGCGCGGGAGACAATGTCAGATATATGGGATTTGAAAGAGAGATTTCCTTCTAAGATCACCCCAAGTTCACGAATCTCATTTTTGCGTGAATATATTTTTATTAATGTGATATGGGAATAGAAATTTGTGTTATGTCTTCCTTACCGTCATAGTTAAAAATATGATCCAAACCAGGCATGCCCGATTTGTAGATTTCTTGGGGATGAGAGTTTCGTAGGATTTACATTAATGTGTTATGATGATTGAGGCGAACGGGTGTACTCACTGTATCTCTTGGGTCCGTCTTCGAGGCAGAAGGTCAGCGTGAGGGTGGCATCATCTTCAAAGAACTCCGTTGCAAAGGCGTCCCACCATAAATTATCAGATTCCTGAAACAGACCATCAAACCGTTATCATTTACTGCTAGTTAACACAAATACACAAACAATCGGCGTCACAAAAAACACAGAAGTTTCCCGAAGCAATACATCTAACCCAAACGATGTCGATATCAATTGAATCTAAATATATATATAAATTTACATTTAACGACCTCTTATCTGACAACAATTTTCCGAGTACGAGACGTTAAAAAAGTGTTGCACATATTCTCTGTACAGATGCCACGACTTATTTATTTATTTATTTTTTTTTTTTTGCAAAAACAGTACAAAAACCAATACATTGCAAAAGCGGTAAACAAATTATGGAAGAAAATTTTATACATAAGTATACAGTTAAAACATATGCAAAAGCGGTAAACAAAATATGGAAAAAAAAATTTATACATAAGTATACAGTTAAAACAAATACAATATTTCTTGCTTAAAGTCGTTGTAGGACATATGGAAAATATCCAAGTTAGCTGGAAGGGAGTTAATTAACCTAGTGAGTCTTCCCAGGGGCATCACCATTGGTAAGTTAGTTCTGGACCTGGGAAGAATTAAAAGCCTGTGTTGGCGGCCTCTCGTCAAATTATCCGGGACATAAAGTCCTATTTTTGACAGAATGTCTGGAATTGATAGTAAACCATTCAGAAGCTTGTAAGCCATCAACAATAATGCGACGTCCCGTCTGGAACTAAGGCAGCAGATATTCAGCATTCCCGAAATAAATGCTGTTGGAAACAGCCATGGGTAAAAACCAAACTCTCTCATATAGAGGTATCTGTATTTTCTCGACCATTAGTACGTAGACAGTGTTCTCTGGCCCCCATACCTGAGATCCACTCTCGAGAATGCTACGCACTAAGCTAAAGTAAAGCAGCCTAATGACTGCAAGGTTTGTCAGTTCCTTTGAATTGTGTATGACAAAACCTAACATTCTTGTAGCTGATTTACAGATCTTTTCAATGTGAGCGTGAAATGTTAAGCGAGCGTCATACACAATTCCTAAGTCCTTATAAGTCACCGTATGCTTCAGTGATGTATCTTTCATTTTGTAATTAAAATATACGATCTTTTGTGACCTCGTAGAACACATAACTGAGCATTTTTGGAAGTTGAAACCGAGTTTGCTGTCAATACTCCAGTCAATAATTGCATTTATATCTTCCTTGCAAGTGCTATTTTCTGGTGAGTCTTTCTGTTTATATGTATTTTGGTGGCTGGTTTATAAGTGTTGCTTCTCCTGCAGAGTGAATTCAATGACTTAAATGAATGAATGAATTAAAATATTCCCTGATGGTCTGTGCTATTTACAAGCCAGATTATCACCAAATTCCTTTCGTTTTCTCTCTCTCCCTGGTTTTACATGCTAAATATATTGATAGACGTTAGAAGCCTTTGTCCTTATTTTATACTTCATTAATCAAGGAGAAGAAATTCTCACCCTCTGACTGAAAACATTATCGTCTTGATCCAAAAATTCTAACTTTAATTTGCTTCATGCTGTACTTATATTTAACACACGTAAAAAGATGAGTGACATATTTTTACGTCACATGATTATACGCAGTGTATGGGGGACCCTAGAGACCTGTGATTTTTTACATTAAAAAAAAAAACATCAATAAATGTAGATAAGCGTTTGTTATGTGGATGGGACTCACCTCGGTCCTCTGCTGCAGTCTCTTGTTGAGCTCGTAGACTCGGTAGTCGGGCTGGCCGAAGTAGGGCGTGTGTCTCCTGGGAACAGGCACAGATCTGTAAGACATACACACGAGGGTAAGACAAGATGGGGACCGTCAGGCTCACTGGGAAGCCGGGAAATTACAGCAGATGACGAAAATATATATAATATCAATAACAGTACACTCTTCTCATTCTGTCGCTCTTAACACATTCTTTGCGGGAAACGAGAAAACTCGTCATACGTCTTTTTACAGTAAGACGCGGGAGACGAGTTTACTCGTTTTGTTGCGCAAAGCAGTAAGGAGCGGGAAACTTGTAAACAAGGGGTTCTAAATGGGTGCGGGGTCATGTGTTTTCTATTGTCGGCGGTACCCGATCTATCTACCTGTCAATACAATGAGTTTGAAACACAATAAAAAAATTTAAAATCATTGTCGCGTATGTTCCGCTCACAAACTACGCAGTGAAACGCGGTACATATGCAAGTTTTGCAATGTGCCCCTGCATAAAGGAAAGTGTTTCGAACGCTATCACACATTGAAGCACTATTAGGTTATAGTTTTTTTTATATGTATTGAAAATTTCTAAATAATTTTGTATGAATAAATTTCGATATGTTATTTCGATTGTGAAATACTCTTTTTTCTATGATTCCCAAGAAAGTAGAAAGTTTTTGTTCATAAAAAAAGGAATTACACATACATTGCTAAGTAAATAAATAGAGACATATTTTTAAAGTAAAACACTGAAAGTTTCATCGAACAAGATATGAATATTTTGCGGAAAGTCTAATTTTGGCGCTAAAATTTAAAAAAACACCCGCACTTCGCCCCCAATTTGGCGGTAAAATGTCCAACCATATAGTGTTAACATCTTGGAAGATAATTATGCAAAAAGTGTCAAGGGTTTTAAGAGAAATTAAATACATTGTTTCAGAAATTTCATTCAATTCCAAATACCATTCCTCGTGTCATGCTATGTTGTGCTAATACTTCTGTTCTGCCGTGTGGTATCTTGAACAAGTAATGGCGACGACTACGCAAGCACTAGTGCTACTACCAAAAGGGATGGGTTATCAATGAAGTTATGAATTATATTAAAAATAAGTATTGCAAGATTTGCATAATCTATTTGCTGTCTCGAGTAAGTCTATATGGTGCATGAACCTCGGATAAGTTCCATGCATCCACATATAGACATATCTGAGGATTTGTTCCAGCAAATTTATACATTTAATTTGATGTGGAGTTCACACCCCACTTTTTTTTATATTAAACTCCACACAGGAGGCCCTGAAGAAAATAATTTCCCTCAGGGCCTATGTCATCTTTGGGGATGCTGTGTGGAGGGTCTTTTTGTGGAGAGGAAGGAGTGAACATGGGTCTTGAAGAGTCCCATGTTGTAGGAG
Organism: Hesperophylax consimilis; assembly: GCF_061612785.1. Taxonomy (NCBI): domain Eukaryota; kingdom Metazoa; phylum Arthropoda; class Insecta; order Trichoptera; family Limnephilidae; genus Hesperophylax; species Hesperophylax consimilis. Next base: position 14,927,425 of record NC_142855.1, on the reverse strand, counting down.
GGAGGAAACACAGAGGCCGGCAGTTCGTTCCACAGCCGAGCTGTTGAACTTAAGAACGAATCGTAGAAGCGACCCGTTCTCATGTGACAAATGTCAACCGTGTACAAATGTTGGGCGCGCGTTTGGCGTGTATCCCGACTACGCACCGGTGCCGAAGGGATCAATGACGCTAGTTCCTCAGAGCATCTTCCATTGTAATACCGATAGAACAAGGACAGCATACCTACCTGACGCCTGTGCTCTAAAGATTGCAGTCCGTTTGTTAAGATTGGGGAATCTATCAAACGGACCGCCCGTTTTTGCACAGAGTCAAGGGTTTTTTTCAGGTATTTAGGGTCTCCGGACCAGAGATGGCTGCCAAATTCGACAGTAGGGCGCACTTGCGATTTGTACAGGGTGAGCAGTTGTGTACTATTAAAGTATCTGCGGGCCCTGTACAGTACGCCCAGCTTCTGAGAGGCCAACTTTACTCTGGCTTCGATGGAGCCCCCGTACCTGAGCTGGTCACTTATAGTTACACCAAGCATATCAATGGAAGGCCTGTTCGGAAGATTGCTTCCGTTGAAGGAGACTAGATTATCAACTAGCACACTTCAACTTACTTCTTACAACGCACTCGAACATAGCGATCGTTGCATCAAATAATCAGTCGCAGAAAAATAATCAGTCATAACCCCACGATGGAAAGGTATTTGTGCGTCGTCGTGTAGATCTTGAGGTGCCCAGTGAAGAACGAAAGGCGTTTTCACGCAAAAAAAAAGTAACGGTGGTGTAGAGGTTTTTTTTAACATCACCCTTCCATTCTTTGCGAATCTCCACATTTCTCACACGATGATGCATGGTTATACAACACAAGCGCCTCAGGGATCTCATTTCTACATCATTCAGTCTACTTTCATCCTTCATCTGCCAGTTCCATGCGTCACTGCGACGCATCAGGGAAGGTACCAGCACTCCATTGTGGACTTCAGGCTTAGCTTTTGTGTATATCTGTATTTAAACAGGTAACTCCATTAATGGAGGACTGAACGCAGTTGGCGCTAACAAAAAATTGTCCAAAGAAGCGAAGCAAGCAGTCCACAATGGATTGTTGGTACCTACCCTGATGTACGGAAGTGAGGCATGGAACTGGCAGAGAAAGGATGCAAGTAGACTGAACAATGTAGAAATGAGATGTAAGCGTAATGAGTAAGATCAAGAAAGGAACGCTTAGATGGTTTGGGCATCTTGCGCGAATGAGCAAAGAAAGGAGTGTAAGGAGAATATACGATTCAAATGTGAATGGTAGCAGAAGTCGGGGACGCCCGAGGAAGACTCAATATCAGATACTCGAGTCAAGAGTCAGAATAATAGAAGTATGACCGAGTTGTTTGGTGGCCCGTCCTCTCCGCCTACCCGCGCAGGGAAACAGCGTGATGGTTACTTAGTTAGTTAATCATATAGTAAACAGAACTAACTAACTAACTAACCATGTCATATCTGCAAGGAATGCAATTCTGCTCAGTGGGTAGAGATACACCCCTTGCTTAATTCACATTCATACACACCATCGTAAGTTTTGAATAACTAATGAATTGATTTTGGTGCAAGTATATGTTTACGATTGCGCTCTACCTTCTAACCGAGAGTCAGGTATTGCAACTGCCAGACCACGGAGATAACCCATTTTACATTGTCACTCACGCAGGCAGTGGTATCATTTGTTAACGGCTTTGTCAGCAGCAAGCCCAACCTACATGAGGTCATTCAACAATGGTGCATTCAAAACAAGACTAAATGAATCGGTGACAAAAATAATACGGTGACCGGGAATCTCATCAAAATGTGATATAAAGTAATGAAACAAAAACTAGGTTAAATAGGTTACATAGGTAACTATTTAACCTAGTTTTTGTTTCATCACTTTTAATGACTCTATATCACTTTTTAAGAGGAAGCTACAAGCCAAAAATGTGCATATTCTTGGTATACCGTATATTGTAGGTAATAGGCATTAAAATCAATTAACAAACATTCGATTTCAAGCAAAAAACTGGTTTTTACTCATTTTGTAAATAATTTTATAAGAAAGCAAAAAAGTTAATCAAGTGAAACTGTCACAGATAATCTTAGCTATAATACTGTATTTTTTAAAAGTTGTTTCCTTTACGCGTTCGTACATTTCTATTGAAAAAATATTTTTTGTAGTACAGGGTTTTCCAATAAGAGGTGTTATTTTGAATAGCCCGCTATTTCGGTAGATGTTACTTTTGAAGATGTAATTTTTTGACATTTGACAAGTAGAAACTACGCCATCAATAAAAATGAAACGATACACGCATCAACAACGCATTGAAATTATTAAAATTCATTTGAGTGAATCAAATGCAAATCATCTTGAGTGATGAGGCCCATTTCCACCTCGGTGGCTTCGTCAACAAGCAAAATTGTCGCATCTGGGGCTCGGAAAACCCAAGAGTTATTGTTGAAAAGCCTCTCTATCCTCAACGTGTGACTGTTTGGTGCGATTTATGGTCCGGCGGAGTCATTGGATCTTAATTTTTCGAAAATGAGGCTGGAGCAACAGTTACGGTGAATGGATTGCGCTATCGAGAGATTTTTTTTTTTTTTTTTTTTTTTTTTATTGTTTAACTTATAACATTGTTACATTTTACATAAAATTAGATGATCATAGGTAATAGTGAAAAACATAAGTTATTGAATTTCTACTCCAATGAAGAGTGCTAGCTCTTGAGCTTGGCGTAGGAGTTATTTGACAATTATTTCATGTTTATATCACTAATTAACATAAATACGGTACAATAAATATAAACTTAAAAGAGGATTGTGACGTTAATTTTGGTTGTAACATGAATTGAAGTTATAACATTTGATAGGTGATATTAATTTTTTTTAAAGATAAATTTGACCTTCTTTTTGAATAAAATAAAATCTGGTATTTTTTTCACTTCTTCGGGAAGACTATTAAAATATCTTATGCCTTTGTAAATGTAATTATTGTGCATTTGTTGTGTTGAAAATAGAGGAATTTGGATGTTAAAATTATGCCTTAAGGATGAGTTAAATTTAAGTTTTTTTATTACAGTTTCTTTATATATTTGTAATATTGCATCTTTTTTATAGAGGTCTTCAATTGTTGGTACTTCGAAAATTTTGAACAGTGATGCTGAAGAGAATGTTGGTTTTTTTTTCAAAATTACTTTTATAATTAGTTTTTGTACCACTTTTACAGAGCTTAAAATTTTTTCATATGCACCTCCCCACCCAATGATTCCATACTGAAGTAATGATTGGACTAGTGCGTAATAGACTTTTTTCAGGTTGTTTAGCTTGAGAACATTTCTTAATTTAATGAATATATAGATACATTTTCTAATGCGCTTGACAAGTTCACATATGTGTCTGTTCCATTTCATATGTTGGTCTACAATTACACCGAGGTACTTTACTTCAGTTGTTTGGTTTAGTGTGGTACATGATTTATTACAAACATCTTTGTTACATTTTTTGTTGTGTATTATTATATGAATGTTGGGGTAAGTTTTGAATTTATTTATTGTGAATGGTATATAAACTGTTTTTTTTGCGTTAATTGTAAGTAGGTTTGTATCGAACCAGTTTTTTAGGATTTGGATGTCATTATTTGCATTTTCATTTACAATTTTCCAGTCATTACCCTTAATTATGATAATTGTATCATCTGCGTAAGATATAACTGTTCCACTGAGGTTTTGTTTAAAAATGTCGTTTACGTACATGATAAAAAGTAATGGACCCAAAACAGTACCTTGTGGTATCCCAAAATCACTTGTGAGTGGTAGACTAGATGCGTGATTAATTTTTACTACTTGTGTTCTTTGGTGAAGATAACTTTTTAGCCAACTTAATGCTGTGTCATTAAAACCCACGATCTTTAATTTTTGTATTAGTTTGACATGAGATATGCTGTCGAAGGCTTTTTGGAGATCAACAAAAATACCAACACATTTTAAAGATTTGTCTAAAGCGTCTTGTATGGTACTAGATAATTTAGCAATGGCGTCTTTTGTGCTTTTGTTTTCCATGAATCCAAACTGGTTTTCGTGAATTATATTATTAATCTTTATGAACTGAGTTATTCTTTTTTTGGCAATTTTTTCAAATATTTTTGCAATGTTTGATAGTAAAGAAATAGGGCGGTAATTGGTTGGTTCTTCCGGATTGCCGGTTTTAAATATTGGTATAATTACAGATTGTTTGTACATGGATGGAAAAACTCCGCTTTGAAAACTTGTATTGATTATATGAGTTAATGGTTTTGATACTTGTGATTTTATACATTTCAGTGTTTGTATTGTGACCCCATCAAAACCAGGGGCAGAACCTCCTTTCATACCTGAAATAATTTGTTCAATTTCTTCTGGTGTTGTCGGTTGAAATAATTCAAATTTATGCTCATTATTTACTGTAGTATTTGGGTCATTTGGGGTAAGGCCTTGTTGGATTTTTTTAGCGAGGTTTTTTCCTACATTAGCAAAAAAATTGTTAAATACATTTGCGGCTTCTAGAGGTTTATCTTTACAGCAGATTTTTGAATCATTATGGTTTACACTGTTGATTGTTTTATTTTTTAAATGTTTTTTATCGACAATTTCATTTATGATGGACCAAATCCTTTTACTGTCATTTCCAGATAATTCAAGTTTTTGTTTGTAGTAGTCATCCTTTGTGTTTTTTATTAGATATGTAAGTTTTTTTTTATAAGCTTTGAAATGTTTTTGTAATGTTATATTTTCCGGTTGTTTTGTATATTGTTTGTAGAGTGTTTCTTTGTGTCTAATTGAGATGATTAATCCATGAGTTATCCATGGTTTGATTGGCTTTAGTTTTGAAGATGTTTTGTTAGATGTAATATTTCTACAAGCATTTATGTGAAAACTCAGTTTTTTATCAAATATTTTGCAGCATTCTTCTACATCGTTACATTGATATATTTCTTGCCATTCTTTTTCGTTACTTAATATTTTAGTGAGAGAATTTATATTAATATTATAGTTGTATTTATCAGTATTATTAACGGCCGTTGTGGTTGGTAATGGGAGGTTTTGATGTTTGTAGTCATATTTAAATATACATGCAAAATGATCCGTTACAGTTGTTTTAATTACCGCAGATGATATATTTTGTATATCTTTGATGATTAATGATTTTGTATGGCCGGAATTGGATGGTATTGATCTGGACAACGTTTACTTTCAACAAGACGACGCTACGTGCCACACAAGCAACGAAACCATTGATCTTTTACGATTGAATATCAAAATAACACCTCTTATTGGAAAACCCTGTAATTTGCATTTATATTTTTTATTGAGTAATTTATTTTTTTATTTGTATTCTTCTAAAGCGAAACGATAGGAAAACCTTCAATTTATCTAAAGCATATTTTTTGGTATTCATAATGTACACCAATTCGTTATAAAGATTAATCAAAATGGTGATTTGGCGTATGTTCATGTTCAATTGTCGTTTTGATGAAATATCATGGAACCAAATAATACATCATTGACACGGTTAACTTTGCAGGCGACCAAAGGAGGAATGAACTAATACAGTACGTACAGTTAGATTTTATTTATGCGATAACCCGCCCAAGAGTCCCAACTGCTCCCAACCGTCTGGAGCCCCGTGACCACCACGGCATCCCTCTGGAATGTAGCGGGGAGGGTTGGGAAGTACCTGGCTATTAAGATCTGGTCACCAAACACGGCTGAAGCCAATTCAAGCAACGTTTCAATTCTGAACGACGGTGGAACGTGCCGCAAATATACCATTTATTATTTTAAATTAATTATCACATGCACACGCTGGGTTTCGCCCCACGACTTCCAGATTGCTAGTCCATATATATATATACAGGGTGTATCGGCACTAACCCGACAAACTTTAACCAGCTATTCCTTAGCACATTTGGAGTAAAAAATGTTATGGGCACTTTGCTGTCCGGTAGCATTTTTTTTTCAATTAAAAACAAATTTTTTTAAAATTTCCGCACTACATCACTGTCATTGGCATTGCGTTTCGTGTTAAACAGCTGTTATAAGCAAGTGTGTCAAAAAGCGTCTTCGCTCTTTCGCACACACTAAATAATAATAGTTAAAAATGAAACGAATGGTGCCGTGCTATTTCGTTGTGACTGTAAACGTGCGCCAATATAGGTACACACGTGCATTATTCAACGGAATTCGAATAAAATATTTGCCAGATGGGTTTTCAAACTTTATCAAAGGATAAAACAGTGGTGACATGTGGTGAAAATATGAATAATAAATTTTTTATTAAAAAAAAACGTTACCGGACAGCAAAGTGCACATAAGATTTTTTACTCCAAATATGCTAAGGAATAGCTGGTTAAAGTTTGTCGGGTACGTGCCGATACACCCTGTATATTATATATTCACAAAATTTAACACGGAGACGAAAGCTACTGCAAAGTTAAATGTGTCATGCTGTACACATTTGAAGTGGGACAAGAATTGTGAAGTTAGTGGGGAGGGGCAAGGCCCTTCACTACGAATTCGGATGTCGCGAGTTCAAATGCCGGCGTGCGCAAGTAAATTTTATTTGATTAATTTCTGTTATATATTCAAAACAATATATTAATAATATACTTCAGTATCGCCCTGGTGGAAGTCCACCATTGAAAATTGAAACTTTTGCTTGTTTGGTGATCAAATCTGAATAAACAGGTACTTTTCCATCTCCATCTTCATCTTCCCCACTATCTTCAGCCTTACAACATCCCCCAATTTGGGATGCCGTAGTGACACGGGCCACAGACGACTTAGAGCAGTTGGGACTCTTGCGCAGTACTCACATAAAAGTAAAATGTTGTTTAGGTGATCAAGCGAACGGAGAAAGAGTCGGGGACGCCCGATTAAAACATGGCACGATCAAGTTGCACGCTGAAAATTCCAAACTTTCCTCTCTTTTTAGCATCACAACATTACGACGGCAAGTTTGAGATGCCACAGTCCCATCGATTCCGGGCAGCTGGGACTGTTGTGCTATACCACAATGAAAAAAAAAATGCTTGAGTCGATGATGCCAAGACTCGATTTATGAACGTGAATGAAGCAAGAAGTGTGTCGAATACGTCGCGATAGCATTTTAAGGCGATGCACTACGTCGTGTAATATTTTAAATTGAGCCGCTATCAATAACAACCCTTACGTAGATGGCGATAAGGTTTAAATTCCCGCTTAACACCATCTGCCTGTTTTGATTTATGCAAGAAAAAAATATGGCCAAAAAGTACCTTTTATTTTATTTTATGGATATTCAGGAATATATATTTAATTATTTTTAGCTCATTTTATAAATAACTTAATTTGCCACATTATACAATAAAATCATAACCGAAAATGGATTCGTAAGTAGGAGATTTTGAACTTTAAAGCAGTTTTCATAGGCCTTTACATTATTTTTTTCTGGGTTTATAAAAAGACTAATCTAAAAAATACTCGATTATTTCAAAGGCCAAGATGTATTCTACTCTCAGTATTTAATTAAAGCATCTGAAACATTTCTAGGAGACCAAATTTTCAAACCAAAAACACATGATTTTGCATTACTACGTATGGCATCGCCTTAAGTAACTTAGTTACCAACAAACTTACAAAAGTAATACACAAAGCTTATATAGCAAATAGTAAGTACATGTATATGAACGTAATATTATTTTTTTTATAACAGTGGCTTTAGCTATGTGCTGTGTGTACAATTCGGTAGGTACTTCATACCTATGCTGTGTCGTGTTGTATATGTAGCTACTATTGCTATGCTCTGCTATTATAGCTAGCTATACTACAGTGCTATGCTATAGATACACGGCTATAACGCTGCCTGTGTGTATTGGGGTATACGTATACCATATACCGTTTACGCCGCGCGTTGGTATTGGTGACGGTGATAGCAAGAAGAAGCGAGGGGGTAGTAAACCTTTTTAACGATAAAATAATAAACAATTTTATTAATAATTGGATGACTTGTATAGCGCCGTTTTTGTGCAAAATCACCGCAAGGGCGCTGTACAAATTTATAATACATTTCTACAGTGATCCATGTTATTACTAACTATTTATGGAGATAATATACAGTACAATACTTACCTGGTAGGTCACTTGATTTTAAAACCTAATTAACATTATCTAATTGTTTATTAGCGAAATTTAGATACAGGATTTAGGATATAATTGCAAAATTGAATATAACTGGAGTTTCTCTAAGGAATGGTATATTTAATTTAAGTGTATGACAGCTTAAAAAGGTAAGTTTTTAGTTTAGACCTGAATTCTGTTGGACTTGTTATGGATCTTAGTTCCGGAGGGAGTTTATTCCAAGCCTTCGGCCCAGATGCTCCGAAAGCGCGATCACCAAACTTAGTATTTGGCTTGCGCTTAGGTTCCATCAGTCTGCCTACAGCTGATGATGTTATTGTTGGAAACTTGCAGTGAAACGTATAAGTAACGGGATGTTATGCTCAAAAATAGGTACAAACTTGATGTATAGAGTTGATGTACTTTGAAATTTTGCATTTATCGTAATGGTTCAACAATTTTATGTGTATTCGTTCTCGCATCTATCAATAAAGGTTTTAAAATGTCGGTTATCTTGTCATCGTTCCCGAGCACGACTGCAGATCGCCAAAGAACAGACGAGTTCGCATCGACTAAATAATATGTCTGCTTGCTTAATTTAGTTGATTTGTTAACGTACGTTAAAAATCCAACCATTCAGAATTGAAACTTTGCTTGAAATGCCGTGTTTGGTGACCAGATCTGAATAGTTCCTAACCTTCTTATTTCCCGTCTCCTTCCATTAAACTTCACAACATGTGCCAATCGTGGACCTACAGCTGATGATGTTGCTGATCTAAGAGTTGACTGCCTCAGATCGGTATTTTCCGGGACGCGTTAATAAAAATTACCAAACAGTTTTTATTAATGAAATATAAACATTTTCGAGTTACGAATAACAATGAAAATATTTGAAAAAACCTCTAATACCATCATCAAAAGTGGAAGATGTTTCTTGTACAATGATGGGAGGACCTGACAAGCAGAGGAAATAGACCACCGACGATTGGTAAGAGACCGACGCATTAGTCAACTTGGCCACTAACCGGCGGAAATATAAAATCATTGTAAATCTGTTGTGGTTGAGTTTTGTTAAAAGTATTTTCATTATATAGTTAGTTTTAAATCTTCATTTAATTTAGTTCATCCCCTCAATGCTTAGCTGTAGCTAATGTCTTTCTCGGGCGCCTCTGAATTCTTCCACCATTCACTACGGTATAACACAGTGTTACTGTAAAAAAATTACAATACATTGACTTAAATTCGACTCCGTATTTCATTACGGTGCAAAGATATTGCATTAAGTATTCCTTGGGCATACCCAACTCCTTCTACCATTTAAACATCTCTAAACACTCCTGGCACTAATAAGAACAAACTTTTAAAAACTTTTTTTTTATTTTTTTTTTTCACCGATGTTGGTGGATTACTTTTCGAGTTTTACGATCACAAACATAATCAGGCTAATTTTTTATATTAACATGAATCCGAACGTTCCCGACTATTCCCGAACATTCTAGAATACTGCGTTCTAGAAATTTGTAGAGGGTGAAACTTCCAGCTCTTAAATCTTCAAAAGCACGCCCTTCAAGTAAAAATATGAACCTTCTTCATGGATGGGGGATAGAGGGCTACCAAACCATATAACTACCTTGATCGTACCGGGACTCGTTTCTGAGTTGTAGCGGCACTCACATCGTACATTTACTTTTATAATATATATTGATTTCACAAAACACTTAACGTAGCTAAAAAATAACTTTACCATAGATTATAGATAATTTAAAAGAGGCTTTATGACAATGCAAAAGAGTGTGAGATACAAAATTGAATTTTTGCAAATATGTTGAAGAAAGGGACCTTTAATACTTTGAATACATGTAAAAACGGAATAAAAATATATATTTTTAATTAAAAATTTTGTACATAACATAATAATTAGTTTAGCAATGAGGTCGGGTCTTAGAAAGACAAAATGGCACGATCAAGAAAATCAAATAAATTATGCATAATGCCAAGAGACGAGGCATAGAATAAATAAGAACACTAGAAATGTCTTCCACATGACTTGGTACATTTTGGTATTAGCCTATTTAGCACGCTCTCTGTCTCTCGTACACGTGCCTGACATTGTATATATAGCCATCCCATTTGAATTTCATAATGATTCACATGTAATTTAAGCAAACATGGCATTACTTGTGTTCTTTATGAGCAGAAGCAAAAACCGTTCCACAGTTCAAAAATGAATGCGTTCACCATATTTGCAGATTCCTCTAAGTAAAAAAGAATAAAAATTTGACTTCCTACAAGATTTAATAAAATTCAACAAATATTTTATAAATAAAAAAAATAAAAAAAAACTATAATAAAACGTTTGCGACCTCTGTCAGCCATCAGGGGCGCGCGAGTATTGGTGCGTACATAGGACACGCACACTAGAGCGCTTCTTATTCTCCACATGGGAGGTGGTGTGTGTGACTGCTGTTATACACATCGTAGTTAAAAGGTGGCAACCCCAAAATATATTTTCTGTATTTTAAAAATGTTGAATTTTGGGAATTATTAAAATTGTGATATTATCAAAAAGAAGTAATTTATTTTTGTGGTATTACGCTGTGTTGCGCTACTTTCTTCTTTAGCCAATGTTTCGGACAGCATTACAGTGTCTATCATCAGGGCAAATGTAAAATCTGAAAAGTTATTGAATTTCATAAAAAGCTCTTCAAGCAAAGTACGATTCCGATTGCTGGTCTCTCACAAGGGTGATACTGAGAGTATTTACATGTTATTTCATTTAAATTATATGCATAATAACAAGCGTAAATGAAATAAAATTTGGCGTTGCAAAAGTCAGATTACGAACGATCTTTTCGCCAAGGAAGTTCGTTTGACAATTTTAGAAGTAATTCAAAGGTTCGCCATTTAAATATTGGATAAGCAAGAAATAACATTCATTATCATCTGGCTGGCAGTGAAAAAATATCAGACTCAATTCGAGGTTAGGTTAGGTTGAGTTAGGGGTAGATATTATTTGCCGATCAATCTTATTCTGCTTGATGACCACAAGTGACTGCTCAGCTGGTTATATTTACAAAACCTCAATATCAGGTACGCTGACCTTTTAAATGACATAGACTATCGATATAATATTTAGCAAAGTAAACACAGGTTGGCAACGTGCGCAACGGACAGATCCGATCCTAACGGATTGCCGACGTCATTGTCATTTGCTATCCAATTTTCAAACTTAAGGCAACGCACTAACCTAATGGTACAAAATCTAGTGCGAATTTAGATGCTTTCATTAAATACAGCGAGTAAAACACATCTTGGCCTCAGAAATAATCAAGGGTTTCGCTTATTACAAGCTCAAAAAAAATTGTATCAGGCCAATAAAAACGGCTTTAAAGTTCAAAATCTCCTACTTACGAACCCATTTTCGGTTAAGGTTTTATGGTATAATGTGGCAAATTAAGTTTTTTGTAAAATGATCGTAAAACATTAAAATATTTGTGCCTGAACGTCCGCAAAATAAAATAAAAGGCACTTTTTGGCGATGTTTATTTCTTGAATAAATCTAAACAGGCGGATTGTGTTAAGCGGGAGTTTAAACATTATCGCCATTTGCATAAGGGGTGTTATTGTTAGCGGCTCGATTCAAAATTTTACACGACGTAGTGCATCGTCTTAAGCATTCGCATTTTCGTAGAGAGCCGACGAGCCGAATGCAAAATCGATCGGCGATTCTTATGACGTCATCGGTAAGCACCGGAATAGTTGTTCCTCCGAGAATTTGCGTCAGCAATACGTAAGGATAGTCGCACAGGCTCCATACAGTTGAGCAGTAAACACATTTGTAAAAAATATGCAAAAATTACTATAATGTCCGATTACACAACATTTTCGCTAAGCCTTTATCAGTTTCAACTCAAACAAAAAATACTATAAATGATAATTTTAGAATTTGTTTATGATAGAGATGACGCTAGCAAAAATGTGCAAAGATGCGAAGCTAACAGTCCATAATAGAGTGCTGGTACCTACCCTGATGTATGGCAGGAAGGCGTTGAACCGGCAGAGTAAGGATTGAAATAGACTGCATGCCGTAGAAATAAGATCCCTAAGGCGTATGTGAGTAAAAAAACGTGTGAGAAATTTGAAGATACGCAAATAATGCAAGGCTGATGTAAGCGTAATGAGGAAGATTAAGAAAGGGACGCATAGATGGTCTAGGTATGTAGAGCAAATGATCGAAGAAATAAGCATAAGAATTATATTATATAATATAACGCGAATGCGAATGGTTGAAAGGAGAAATCGGGGACGTCCGAGGATGGCACGATCAAGTGAACAAAATTTTGGAGCCGGCCCATACCAACAAAGAGTGTGTGTGCCAAGAACGAGTTGTTTGGCGGTTCATCCTCTCTGCATACCCATGCGTTGAAAGGGCCTGTTGGTTAATTAGTTAGTTTAACAATAGAGTCAAAGTTTAACATTTATTTCTGTCAATTTCTATTTTGACATTCTTGGAGATGGTTAATTTTCTTTCAATTGTAAATTTTTTTTTAAATAATAATTTAGTACGTGCCACCTTTTACCTCGCAACTCCTCCACAGTACAGCGAGCGCGCCGGTGTGCGTGACAACACCAACACCAAAGCAACGGGTATACGGTATACATAGGGCGCGCTATGTTCTATATGCGCCGGTACATAGGGGGCCTCGGGCCGCGCGAGACAGCTCAAACCCACCGTCGAGTTCACTTTTATTACACCGACATATTTTAAAATACAAAATACTAAGAATTAATTTCAGTTTTGGGATTATTGTACAGTATTTATTTATTTGGTTTATGAGATGGAATTATAAACAAATATGATTTAAGATTTTCACGGCCAAAAGTATTTTTGTTATTTGTTTTTGGGGTGGTATGCCGTGTTGCGCTAACTCCTTCTTTAGCCAACGTTTCGGACAGCATTGCAATGTCCATCATCAACACATCTGCTCTGATGATGTACACTGCAATGCTGTCCGTAACGTTGGCTAAAGAAGGAGTTAGCGCAACACGGCATAACACCCAAAAAACAAATAACAATATTATCAACAGTATTTAGGGAAATATAGCGGCTCCCCACAAATAGACCGCAGTAAGTCTAAATAATAATACGTCGAACTAACATAATGAACTTTGAAACTTTGCATGTACATAGCTATATTTCAATTTATTTTAATTATAATATAAAAATTTCCTTATACAGATTGTGTATAATGTTATATAGTATAAAGTAAGAATGATGTGCACCGTAAATTATTTATATAATACTAGCTGTACTTCAACCTCACCAGTAGAACTTGTGCTGAGGTGTTCATGACCTAAATGTATATATTATATTATCATTATTTCCAATGATAGTTTGAAAATTTACATAGCGCATATTATTTTGTGAAATGACACCTCAAGGAAGCTTAAAACAAGGTTAGATAGTCATTGTTTAAAATGAAACACAAATATATAAAACTATAGATCAATCTACCAATAACAAAAGTACTAAAACGATCTACATTTATTGAAACATAGTTAACCAAATATCTCTAAATAGTATAAAATAAAGTCGCTATTCGTTTATGTCTGTTTGTGCGCTTAGTTCTTCTAAACTACACAACGGATTTTGATAGGGTTTTCAATATCCTTTAGGAAGGTTGAAATATATAATACATGCAAATTATATTTATAGAAAGGAGAGAAAAGTCTGTTTTGTAATCAAGTCGTAAAAAAATATTTTCGGGTGCTTACAAAGTAAAGTAATACGGAATTGTATATCTTGAACAGGCCCACAGAAAAGTACGCGATGGTATATCTATACCTAAGGATAACCCCCAGCAACGCTGGGTACACGTCAGCTGATAAAATATAATGTGATCTACTGTTAATAGTGATTATAATTAAATAAATACTTTGACAGGTATCAAGCCATAAATAAAGAAAGTGTATCATTACTTTATTTAGCTTAAAATAACAATAAAAGTACGGATCGTACAAAAATATGCATTGCAGCTACGAAGAGCCTGGAAAAATTATTATAATGACATTATACTTGAAAGAATTAAACGAAAAAAATTTACAGCATTTTTAACACATAGATTATAAATTTTACAATAACACCGAATACATTTAATTCTACAACTTAAACTTCCTTCAAACAAGAGGTTTAATATTTGATCAAATCCTATTTAAAAATCTGAATTATGGCCAGGATTCGCCTGAGCTTAACAATTCTATAAAATTCCGGGTGGCATCAAGACCAAACCGACTTTTTTTCATTTGCCCTCATGCAAAACTAACCTTGGGGCAATTCACCATATCGTCACCTTAAAGCAATAGTGGGATATCTTGAAAAATGCTGTTCTGAGATAATAGGACTTTTAGGTTTGCGTGAGCTCTAGCAGCATCAAATTAACTAATCTTGCAGATTAATGATTTAGTATAAGAGAGGTAAATTATTTAACATCAACACAAAATTGTAATAATAGAAAAATAATTAATTTTTTCATACTAATTTTGACAAAGTATACGTAAATCTGGAAATATCTCACTGTTGCGTGGAGTGTTTGGTAATCATCTCAAATTATCTCAGTGTAGCATAGTAATAATATTACGAGTTTAGATGGATAAATGAATTAATAATTGTTCCTCGGGAGTTTTTTTCAATGTGTACGACTGTTTCAGGCTAATAATTGCTTTAAATAATTAATAATTGCTTAAAATAATTAATAATTGCTTAAAATAATTAATAATTGGTTAAAATAATTAATAATTCTTATTTCTGCATGTTTTTCCATGATGTTTATAATCATAAATACATTTTCAACAGTACACACCCACTCACTCAAAAATAACAGAAAACCTTTAGAATAAAAAGTATGTAATTTTTTTTACAGAAAACTTTAAGAACAAAAAAATAAAACAAATATGTGTTGATTCCCTGGAAACCTACAATGAACCTTCATCGTTATTTTCTTCTTGTACATCGCAGTCTGTATTAGCAGTATTAATTAATTCAAAACAAATTATGAGGTTTTTTTGGTATAACACCACTTTGGCAAACAAATAAAAAATCACGATTTTTATTCGGTGGAATTGTAGGTGGAACTGTATAGTGTATAAGCTGGTCCTAGAATTATACTATTCTCATTCCGAACATTCTTTAGTCGCTCTCTCACATTAATGCTCTGATTAAATGGATCCTCGGTGTAGGTGCTTTTGTATTTGATAACGATTCGTCTTTAGCGATCTGTAAAATCTTAACTTTATTCCAAATACATTTATTTTTGTCCATGTTTATTGAGAAATTTTTTCCAGTCTTCTCACATACCTTCTTCCAGTCAATGAAGTCCGTTGTTTCCATTACTGTTAACTTATAACGAGGTTCATTCTTCTTGGAACACTTTATGATCATCGCTAACTCCGTTGGAATAAATATTAGGCCTTGTTTTAAAACCCTGACCTTTTCTCTGTCGATGCAATAATGAATGGAGTCTCCTTTGTTCTCTGAGTGCCCAACAATTAGGTATATATGGGTAATGATTTGAATATCAAGTGTTCATAGTGCATGCATGTACATAGAAAATAAATAAATTGTTTTTATCCTGTGCCACACAGTTATCAGAATAAAAGATCACTTCCCATTTCCCTTGGCAAAGGTCTTTTAAAAATGTGTACACGCAGGTAGATATTTCAACTGCGCATCTTTTAGCTACACCCTCATGCCGCATGTAACAATGGCCCTGTCGTGTTTGGTATTGTAAATACAGAAGTTATAACGTTTAACTTGCTCTTATAAAAAAATAGATATATTGCCATTTGGCAACGGCATAACAGCTTGAAAGTCATAAATGGCAACTACAGTATCATCAGTGGTCTTGGTAATGTTTTTATCTTTTTCTTGTCGAGATAGCTTTACATTCTGAATGTGTTCAGAATATTATTATTTTTTCTAATATCTCATTTGCAGTACTATAGTTGTATTATACACAAAATCCACAAAGGTTTTTTTTTGGTTAAAAAAAATATATATTGAATTTGGTATTGAATTGTATGCAGAGTGTGTAACCTAGAGATTACATACCGAGACACACTTCTATTTGTACAAATTGTACATCTTTTGGATATTTGGAGATCCGAGATGATCCTGCACGATAATAGTGCGATTCCACTCTACTAAAGCTGTTGATGTGATTCATAACACCATCAACTAAATCATCCTTTTGCAGGAAGCTGTCTGTTTTATTTTTTAATGCAGTGCTTATGGTATTATTGCTTATATCTAAGGTTGCCATAAAAACAATCTTACACATACGTATGTTATGTCCATCTCTCTCAAAATAATAACCACTATTAGCTAGCATTCATGGAATCATAAATATTAAAATATTTTAATCGATCAACTTCCAAAACAGATTCAGAACATTTGTATTTACAATTAGTACACAGTACAGGCTTAATTTGTTTTGCTCTGCGTATTTTTCCTGACTTTGCTACATACTCTAGACCAGTATTCACCTTCAGATTATTTATGTTTCTCTTCCAAGATCACCCAACTTGTTGAAAACTATAGAGCTACAATGAGACAGTAAATTTATTTCAGTATTTTAAACGACCTTTTGAAAGCAACAGTGGGACAACATCAATATCTCAGTGTTGCTCTGAGTGACCGAACATTTCAATACTGAGATTTTACTTGTAACACTGGCAATTTTTTTTTTACAAAATATCCCAGTAATGCATCATGTAGAGCTCAAAATTTTACATCGAACTGCATACTTATCTCAAAAGTGTATTTTTCGAAGATATCCCACTATTGCTTTAAGGTGACGATATATGTGGGCAGTATAAGACATAATTTAATAATATTCTTCATAATTTAATATTATTTTCGAAGTAAAGCGTGCAATCACAAATGAATGCGCGAGTATATCGAGAGCATCTCCTACTCCCCATCCTATATTATTTTTCTATTTGCCTTCTTGTTAGTTTAATGTAAAATAAAACTCCAATCTCTAACCAACATTAGCATAAGAAACTTATTGGACTTAACCTCGTCTAATCTCTCGTGTATTTAGTTATATTTGTAATAAAATCCGTTTGTGTATTACGAACACTTAAATTAGAGATTATTATCCCAGAAATCAACAATCATGACCTATTATAATTTTTGGAAGATGGTCTGCATAGCTCTGATAAGCATTCACAGGCCATAGGCCCATTGTGCTATCTCACATGTTACAAATTACTATTACCTGGGAAATCCTTTTAATGAAGTTTACCGGTGTTTTATCGGGTGTTTGGATGTCCTGTAATTTCACAATTTGGAATTTTGAATGAAGTAATGTAGGTGAAAACAAACATTGCAGTTGACGAGTGTTGGAAAATAGTTTCTTTCGAATGTATAAATACACACATTTTGTCGCTCCCATGTAAAAGATAAATTAACTAATTAGGAATGTATTCAGAACATCGACTTATTATAACACATGAGTGCCGCTTTTGCCACGACGACCACATTGATCATATTATTCGAAGAAATCTTAAACTGTAGCACCAATAAATGGCTGACATCGTACATAACCGATTTCAGAGTGTGGGTGAAGGTGAGAATAAATGTTTCATGACAAAACAAAACAATGAAGAAAGTTAAAAACTAACCTAACCTGTTATTATTGCATACATCGTGTTCGCTTTCGTATCAGTTCTGTTTTATCAAGTTACCGAGAAGAACATGTGTTATTAAATACGCATTCATCTCGAGTACCCCAAGGATCTGTTATGAGCCCACTGCTATTCATCCACTCAAACGATGACGCTAAAATTAATCAAGTACAGTTTGATACTTTAACTCTACAGTCTTGGTAAGGTGGGGTCGCTAGTGTTGATTTTGTAAACACAAAATCTTTGGATTTTAAAAATAGTTCGTTTGTTAGACCCCTTTTTGGTCGTCTAAAGAGTGCAGTAAAATAACGTATTTCAACCATATTTTAAAACCATTTTTGAATAGTTAACTAACTAAAAATTAGACCCTTTCTTCGAGCGGTGGGCAGAGAGGACGGACCGCTAAACAACTCGGTCTCAGCACACACGCCTTGCCTCATCCACACTCATAAATCGTAACAACCACACCCTTCTGTTACTATGACTCTTAACACGGCCCGAATCAAATATTCGGATCGTTTGATAACCAAGTCATCCTGAAGCGTTCTCGAATTCATCTACCATCACATTTGCGTTCGCTCTATATAGCCAAACCATCTAAGCGCCCCTTTTCCTAATCTTACTCATTACGCTTACGTTAGCCTTGCATTCTTTGCGAATATCCACATCTCACATTATAATACATGGTTCTCACACGATAATACATGGTTCTCATACAATAATACGTGTTTCTACCACATATACACTTCGGGGATTTCATTTCTACAGCATTCGGTTTACTTTTATCCTTCTACGACCATACATCAGGGTAGGTATCAGCACTCCACTGTTGACTGCTAGCTTCGCTTCCATGGACTTTTTTTTGCTAGCGACGATTGCCTCCATTAGTATTTAACGGTATATAAAAAAAACTTTATAAATTAGCCACTAACTACAGGTATCCAAGGCAAAAACAAAACTAATTTAAACTGAAATCACATGAAAGACAAACAAGATCAATAATATTTGTAAAGCGCCCTTGAGGTGATTTTGCACAAAAACGGCGCCATACAAATCATCCAAATATTATTATTATTTAAGTCTTCCTGATTTTAGCATAATGAAATTAGGTAAACCTAAAAAATTAGGCAAAAACGCAATGTCACTTTAAAATATTAATAACTAATTGCCGTTTGCATAAAAAAACCACCTATCTTTAAAAAAAAAATTCTTTCATAATTATCAACTTTTCAATTTTAACAAAAATATATATTCGTAAAGGGCAACTCGACTGCGAGTTGCTTTCCCACCCAACAGAGAGAAACGAGTAGCCTATCCTTATATCTGCCTAACCATTAGTGCGAGCGAGACGGCCTGCCCGCCGCCGTCTGAGCGCGCCGAGTGCGAGCGAGAGGCACATACGCGAATATCGCCGTCTCACAGCATGCCACAGGTGCGAGCGAGAGGCGAAACCGAATCAAGCGTTTAGAGCAAAAAGCGACATGTCTCACATAAAATATTTTTTTAAACAATATTTAGAAAAAATATATATTTACATTTTAATTTGATGCAACATTATTGTACTTAGTGAAGCAGTCTTTAGACCGTTGAGTATGGATTAAAAACAAACAAGTGAAAAGAAAAAGCGAGATCCCCAAGGCGAATGTGGGGTAAATAGTTGTCGAAGGTGTAATCGTTCCAACTAGTTCGTGTATTTGCTGGGATGGAAATGAAGGTTTAGTGCCCGAACAAAGGATGTGAGACTGGACCAATCCATAATGGAAATCTGATACCAACCGTGATATACGACATTAAGGCACGGCGAAAGTAACTGTCAAACAAGATTGTGGTGTCCGAGAAAGACCTGGCATGACCAAGTGAATCAAATACATGAATCGGGTCATGTCAGCAGTCAAAATAACAAAAAAGTATGTATAAAACGATAAATGAACGAATGTAAATGAAGCGAGGATACAGTTTTGTGGCGATGCATCTACTCCGTCTACCCCTACGGGGAAAAAGGAGTGAAGGTATATTCAATCTGGAACGAGGTGTAAAATTAACGGACTCTCTCGACCCATCCACCACTCCTGGACACACCGATTAACAGATTCCATACTTTCTTTTTCAGAACTTTTTCTCCTTCCTTTCTTTAAAACACTTTCCTCACAGCATTCCTAAAGATGACAAGAACTGAGGGAAAATATTTTCCGCAGAGCCTGAATCTCGTATAGAGTTACAAGATACATTCAAGATAAAAAGGTACATCATTCGAGGTGGTCAAATGATAAAGATATGTACGAAAAAATCATTTAACATGTTGATAAAATTCGATCAAAAACGGTGTAATTAGCAAATCGTCAGATACGAAGAAATCCAGAAACGAGTTGTGTCTTTCAATCCTCTCTGCTTACCCTCCGCATACACGGGGTGAGAGTACGCACTGACGTATGCAGCAAGACTTTCACCCAGACGATATAAATCAAGTATTTTTATTTGTTACAAATATTCTGGCAGTGTGCCAAAAGAGCGAAAACTAATATACCTACACCTGTTATTTAGGCCAACATTTTCTAGACGATTTCATAAAGTTTACAAGATATTGAGCGACGGCCGCATCGCGTCACCGGACATAGCGATCAAGGGCGTCACGAATTAGAGACGGCTGTGGAATTGTCTGCCGGCCTGTGTGTTTCCTCCCTCCTACCTACAAACAACACGGTTCTCGTCGAGACCCATTCATTTCTTCAAAAAAAACCATACAGAAACTGAAAAGATGACGGAACCACGACAATACAGATCATTAAAGAAAAATATATATCTAACGTAACATAAGCCATTATTTTATTTTATCATGTTCTCTTTTATCTGGTTTAAAAGGACAGAGGATCTGATGGAAAACCATTTCCCCCAGGGATATATAGGACGAAAGATTAAAAAAATATTCAACGTTGCTCTTCACCATCTCCTTCTTTTTCACCATCTTCTTCCTCTTTATCATCACCGCTCCTTCCCCACTACCTTCAGCCTCACAACATTACACAATTGGAGATGCCATAGTCTCACTGTCTCCAGAGGGTCGGGAGCATTTGGGACTCTAGTGCAGTATTCACATTTAAAAAAATGCTTCTATTATAGTAAATACATTAAAATCTTATTTTTGCAAAGACGGAGTAGTGTCCTGAAACACCTGGGTGCGAACCTTCGGATCACTCCGTTGCCAACTACCATTTAACAGTCGAAACTAGCGCCCCTGAGGTGATATCTCACAAAAGCGGCGCTATACAAATTGTACAATAAATTGATCCTTATCAAATTTAAAAGTGATTTGTTGGGTTAAAGTTTGATTAAAGATAGTAGCGTGGAGAAACTTTCATATATGACGTGTTCGCCAATGGTCAGCAGAAATTGTCTAAAGAAGCGAAGCTGGCAATCAACAATGGGGTGCTGATACCTACACTGTTGTACGGCAGTCAGACATGGAATTACCAGAGGAAGAATTAATTTAGACAAAATGCTGTAGAAATAAGATCAAGCGTATGAATGGTAAAAAAACCACGTAAACCATATAAATTGTAAAAGTATTCGGGGACTCACGAAGAATATATGATACGAACAGGTGTTCTAAATATGCACTTGAGTCGGGCCACGTCAATAGTCAGTAAGATGGGTATGGATAAAACGATATATGAATGTGAATAAAGCAATGAGTGTGTGCAAAATACAGAGTCGTTTGATGGTCCATCCTCTCTGCCTACCTCTTAGGAGAAACGGTGCGATGGTTAGCTTAGTTAGTCAGCGAATGGAATAAGAATTGGAGACGCCCCACGAGTCAAAGTTGAGCATAGAACTGGCAGAGGAGTGATCAAAACAGACGGATTTGGACTTTTTTCGTAGAAATGAAATCCTTGAAACTTCGATATGGTATTACCATTTACGACCGCATGAGTATTTCGAAAAATAAATAAAGCTTAATTTGATGCAGGAACGTAGAACGAATGAATAAAAAATCGGAATGCTGATAGACAAGGCACGATCAAGTAAATCAAATACTTGAGCACACGTCAAGATTCAAGTGCGAACTTTCACACAAAAAAAGGTAAACAGAAAGATTCTGATTAACTCATTCATTCCAAATGTATAAATGGTTCCATGATAACTCAACACAGTGACAATTCAACACACTTTTAAAAAGTGATATAAAGTCATTAGAAACGATGAAAAAAAAAATTAACCTACTTAACCCATTTAATAAAGTTTTTGTTTCATCACTTTCCATGACTTTTTATAACTTTTCAAAGATGTGATGAATTATCATTGTGATCCGGTGTCACCGTATAAATACAGCCGAAATTTTAAGAGCGAAATGGGTGATTTCCACATTTTTTTCCACCACTTTTGAAAACAACCATTTTTAATTAAAAAATAAAATAAAATACTAGCGCCATTCGAAGCTAGTCGACTCAAATGCGGAACGTTATTTCTACAAGTGCGAGAAGGAACGAAGTAGGGGTGCATTTGAGACAAAAGCAGGTAACAGCTTACCGGTAAAATGCGGCAAGAAAATATTACAAAAAAATTATATAAAAAATTTAATAATATATTACAATAAAATAATATGTGTAAAAAGTCGTACAAAAATTGTTATTGATTTGAACTTTCCGGAGATAGTGGAAACAGAGGCGGCTCCCCACAAGACTGGACTTATAATTAATTAATTTATTATTATTGTGTTGTCCGTTTTTTTAATTTTATTTTTATATATTAGTTTCTTATTGTTAATAAATAATAATAAAATTGTTGTCGTATGTTTTTGGGTGGTCGGTGGCCATTTGACTTCGGGGGCAAGCCCCCACTCTTGGAAGTCTCAACAAACTTGGTTATGTCGTTAAATTGAAGGGAATGGGAAGGAGATGAGGGTTGGAAAGTGTCTGGCTAGTCATATCTGGTTACTAAACATGGCTAAAGCAGTTTCAAGCAATTAAAACAGTTCGGTTATAGATGATAACGATAAATTTGATAAATTTATTATACAAAGAATAGTTTTAGAAAATCCATTCCTCTCGTCATATTATGCTGTGCTACAACATCTGTACTGTCGTGTGGTATCTTGTATTTTACAGCAGTATAGAAAAAAACAGTTATTTATGACAAAGCAATACATATTTAGTGCCTGAGTGTAAGATACTGTTAGTATCGCCCTGTTGCAAAACCACCCAATCAGAAACAAAACGTTGCTTTAGACGGATTTAGTTGTGTTTGGTGACCAGATCTGAATAGCCAGGTAATCAATTGTCAATATTCCCACTCTATTCGTACAGCGCTCTCGGGGCGATTTTTCACAAATCAGCGCTATACAAATTATTAGTAATCACAGGCAAAGCTATCAATCTCTATTACAAACCAACAAATCTATTCACTCACTAAAAAGTCACCAACGGTGAGCCCTGGCATTATGAAATTTGCACACCATATTCTGTCTTCAAATTATAGGCCAGCGCAACTATATATTTTCAGCTTAAAAGGTCATTCATATGATAATTTGTGGAGATTAAAAATAATCGCTTTACAAAAAAGACGCAACTTTAATGTTAGTTGTAAGTTTCTACATTTGTAAGTATATATGTTATTATATAGGCCTTAGTCGTAAGTCACTAGATAAAGGTATTAGATGAAAGTCAGTAGTTCTAGTATAAATTATTTAGGAAATATATTTGTACAGCGCCCTTGAGGTGATTTTTCACGAAAACGGCGCTATATAAATTATCCAAACATTATTATTATTGTTGGTACCACGTGTTCAAAAAGATTTTATAAAAATATATAAAGCCAAGGTTTAACCAGGTATTTGTATAATATTTAAAAGGGAGATTTAAAAGAAAATCGGTGTCGTCAATTCGACTCCTTCGACTCCTAGGCCCCAGACAGGTCAATGCTATTGTATGTGTATTCAATAAAGAATTTCGGTATTTCAAAATGTATACAATACACATTTCGCACAGTAGATTTATGTCGGTCAATGATGTTATATATTATATGTATAGATTTGCATTCAAAATGAAAACATTTTTTTATTAAATGTATGGTTATTATAAACAAAATAAGGGACACAATTAATTAGTAGTTTTAATAGAAAAACCACTGTGTATCAGGTTAGATAAAAACCACTGTGTATCAGGATAGATAAAAATCACTGTGTATCAGGTTAGATAAAAACCACTGTGTATCAGGATAGATAAAAATCACTGTGTATCAGGATAGATAAAAATCACTGTGTATCAGGATAGATAAAAATCACTGTGTATCAGGTTAGATAAAAACCACTGTGTATCAGGATAGATAAAAACCACTGTGTATCAGGATAGATAAAAACCACTGTGTATCAGGATAGATAAAAATCACTGTGTATCAGGTTAGATAAAAACCACTGTGTATCAGGATAGATAAAAATCACTGTGTATCAGGATAGATAAAAATCACTGTGTATCAGGATAGATAAAAATCACTGTGTATCAGGTTAGATAAAAACCACTGTGTATCAGGATAGATAAAAACCACTGTGTATCAGGATAGATAAAAACCACTGTGTATCAGGATAGATAAAAATCACTGTGTATCAGGTTAGATAAAAACCACTGTGTATCAGGATATATAAAAACCACTGTGTATCAGGATAGATAAAAATCACTGTGTATCAGGTTAGATAAAAACCACTGTGTATCAGGATAGATAAAAACCACTGTGTATCAGGATAGATAAAAATCACTGTGTATCAGGTTAGATAAAAACCACTGTGTATCAGGATAGATAAAAACCACTGTGTATCAGGATAGATAAAAACCACTGTGTATCAGGTTAGATAAAAAAGAAAATTAAGTATTTAACTTTCAAAAAATTTAGTTTTTATAATTTTTTTGTAAATTGAATGAATCGTTGCTCGAAATACCTTTAGCCGTTTTTGGTGACCAGATATGAATATGAATATCCAGGTACTTCCTTAAAATTTAGATTTTTCAAATTTATTTGTAGCTTTTTCGTAGACTGAAAATTTGACGTATTTTATTAACGCCATGTTTTTACATAATAATTTTAAAACGTTTTTTTTTATTTATTTATCAATATACGATGCAAATGTGGATGGTAGCAGAAGTCGGGGACACCCGAGGAAGACATGGCACATCAAGTGAATCAGATACTTTGAGTCGGGCCATGTCAAGAGTCAGAATAACAGAAGAGCATGTATGAATGTGATTGAGGCCAAGACCGAGTTGTTAGGCGGTCCGTCCTCTCTGCCTATCCCTGCGGAGAAACGGCGTGATGGTTAGTTAGTTTTTTGTTTAATTTAAAACCAAACTGACAACCTAAGAACCTATTTTAGGTCATAAGTTAATATTTTGATTTAAATAAGAGAAGAAAAAGAAAAAAAATTACTAAAGTAAATTTGTACACTATTAAAATGCCTTATTTCCTATCTCTGTAAACTGAAATCCTTACTTTTCATTATTATCTTAACCACTGCAAAGTATTTTTTAAATCAAATTGACATATTAATCATGTTCATATTGTCTGTATATTTACTAAATGTATTTAATTGTCAAATATTTAGTCCGATCTGTCAAAAACTGCGCGAAGAACTGTCACGTGAACCGGCGCCGGTAACCGGTAAGCCGGCAACCTGCCTCACCGACATTCTTGCCCTAACCGCTCGTATTTATAGCCGCCTGGCGTCATTGGACAGACAGAGACGGCAAGATGGTTGATAAGAAAACCCGCGTGAAAGAGCGGGACAGACACACGCGCGATAGGTGGGTTGCTCTTAAATGTTGCCTGAACGAAAACAAATAAACACAAACCTATTATTTTGTTTTTTTCACTCGATACCGTACAAGAGTCCCAACTGCTCCCAACCGTCTGAAGCCAGTGAGATTATGGCATCCCCAGATCGGGGCGATGAGGAGGAGAAAGGTGATAAGTACCAGTCTATTCATATCTGGTCACCAAAAACGGCTAAAGCCATTTCAAGCAACGTTTCAATTATGATTGGTGGTCTTACATCAGGGCGATACTGAGAGTATAATCCACTCTGTAACGTGCCGAAAGTATACTATAAATTATTTAAAATGAATTATTTGTGAATAAAACAAATTCATCAAATAAAATTTACTTGCGCACGCCGAATTTGAACCCGCGACCTCCAGGTTGCTATTCGAGAGTCAATATATTTTTTGTTCTAATTCTTATTATGTTGTCTTATCAGGGGTTTGAAATCCATAATCTCTAAATAATATAAAACAAAATCGCTATCCGCGTCTGTCTGTTTGTGCGCTTAGTTCTTCTAAACTATGCAACGGATTTTGATAGGGTTTTCACTATCATTTAGAGAATTTCTTCCGAAAGGTTTACATATATAATACATGCATATTATATTTATAGAAAGTAGAGAAAAGTCGATGTTTTGTAATCAAGTCATAAAAAATTTCGGTTGCTTACATTACTAACACTGGCTAAACCTTATGAGATACATCGTAATAATGTACTAAGGAATTGTATATCTTAAAAAGGCCTACAGAAAAGTCTGTGATGGTATATATCTATCTCATAAGGATAACCTCTAGCAACGCCAAGTACAAGTCGGTTATATTTTGGTTATCCTATGTACAAACTGATAAAATATAGAATGTCCATAGACATATGAATATTAGTAGACCTGCCCTAAGTGATTAAAAGCGTATTATCCCCACTCCCCATACCGGTTCCATTGGAGCCGGCTGTGCTCGCGTATGGCCTCAAGTGAAATTTGAAAACGTGACGTCATCATTCTTGTGCGAACTATGGTCGAGGCATCATCGGTTCATTTTACGAAATAACACGGCAAAATGTTGACTTGTACTATGAAAACTTGTAAAAATAGATGTGAAAAAGAGAATAAACCCAATTGTCGTATTACATTCCATATATAAGGATTATTTTACTTTATTTTAAGCATATTCACATCGTATAATATGAATCAGTTGTTACTATCACATCGAGAAACGTCTGGACGCGAAACACAAAGCTGGTTGGTTGCTGGGAAGTAAATTATGAACACTTATAAAAGTGTCTTAACTAAATACTTAAACGAAATATTCGACTCTGAAAATGGAACCGAATTTTTTTGCCGAATTTGGACTTCGCAAATTTGTTCATAACGTGGCGAGTAATTTGCGCTCCCATGTAAAAATGTCTATTCATTCAAAAGCAGGTTTTACTTTTAAGAAGTAAATGGTGATATTATAATGCGAGATGCCTATTTACTGTCAGATTGATTTATTGACGAATCACAGTCAGCTTCACCCCCTTCGTTCTTCAACAGTTGATTTTACCCCTCGCCATTATCTTCTCGTCTATTAATTCCTATGTCTGTGAGAATGTCGAATTCTATGGTCATGTTATTTGACATTTGCTCCGTAACTGCAGGACGAATTATCGTCTTCAATAATTAAATATTACTATTTGAGATTATCAGTTATTCAAAAAATTTCAATTTATCTGTCAAATCTTGTCAAAATGTGCGTTGAGAAAATGTAAATAATGTTGGTAGTTCTAAAAAAAAATTATTTTGAAATTATTTGAAAAAATATAATATTATTTTTTATCTGCAAGTCGAGAATGTTGGCCTGAACACGTGCGCGTGGGTGACTAGGGGGAGACGGGGGGTGACATTGGGGGGAAGAAAGCGATGACGGTAGTGAGCAGCGTGTTAGAGGGAGAAGGACACTTCATTGTGCAGTCGAAGCTGATTCGGTTCTCAAACACGATCAAATCAATTTGTAAAAATTACAAATAACAAAAAATATATAATTATAATAATAGAGGAAAGTTATTTATTAACGTTAGTGAGGCTGGCAGTTCTCGGTGGAGTGCTGATACCAACACTGATGATGTAGGTATGGCAGTGACGTAAAGGACGGAGTGCAGTAAAAATAAGATCCCACGATCGACGTAAAAGTAAATGTAATGTATGGTAACAAGTTGAGTATTTAAGCGATAGATGGCGCTAGTCACAAAGCTTACTCCAGAGTCCGACAGATGTCGCTAGAGTGTAGCAATTACTTGTGAGATCAGATTGACAGGGAACAAGCTTCTCGAACCAGAGAATTACCAACCCTCGGGTGATGAACAGTGTAGCTAAATCCAGACCTATTATTTGTAACGTAAATAAACACAATTATAAGTAGAACATGAGTAGAACCGTTTACTTTTAACAAAGAGTTCCCAACACTTAAATCTGCAAAGTAAGACAGATATAAAAATTGGCGCAGCCGGTAGGATCTGTGGTACTCCGTTGACTTGGAAGAGGCATATTGACCAGTTAAGGAGTTTATCTGTGAGTTAAGGCGATGCACTACGTCGTGTAATATTTTAAATTGAGCCGCTATCAATAACACCCCTTACGTAGATGGCGATAAGGTTTAAATTCCCGCTTAACACCATCCGCCTGTTTTGATTTATGCAAGAAAAAAAACATGGCCAAAAAGTGCCTTTTATTTTATTTTGTGGATGTTCAGGCATAAATATTTAATTTTTTCCGATCATTTTATAAATAACTTAATTTGCCACATTATACAATACAATCATAACCGAAAATGGGTTCGTAAGTAGGAGATTTTGAATTTTAAATCAATTTTCATAGGCCTATACATTATTTTTTTCTGGGCTTATAAAAAGACTTATCTAAAAAATACTCGATTATTTCAAAGGCCAAGATGTATTATACTCGCATTATTTAATTAAAGCATCTGAAACATTTCTAGGCGACCAAATTTTCAAACCAAAAACACATGATTTTGCATTAATACGTATGGCATCGCCTTAAAGAACAAGATGTCGACTGGTCGGTGACTGATTTGTCAAATGCGTCGGATTCGCACACACAGCCGTCGTGGGTTCAATTCCTCGGCTCGACAAGTCCTCCATCAATGTACAAGAAGCACTTTAAATGACAGTAAAATGGACCAGAAGAATTTATAACATGGATGTAAATTTAAGTTGAAACTGCTCTAGGAACACATTGCACGTTCACGAGTATCAAATAGATAAGAACGAACAGAAATATGCATAATTAAACATACCAATTTCGGATGTCGGTGATGTGATGATATTCTACGTAATGCGTAACTTTTAATTTTTTTATAAAAAAAATATTATTTGTTAAAAATGTATTTCTTTTGTTAAAATGCTCGACAGATGCTAAGATGAATTAATAGAGTTAAGACACGTAACTGAATTAGGTCTAGTGGACATGCCTTAGCGGCCCGTTCATATATACATATTCTTTCGTCTTGAATTTATTTTATAATGTCATCATTCGATGTAGTCCAGTCAGTGGGGAGTTTTACCTTGCAAAAGGTTAGGTAGTAGCGATTTTGATATATGTTGTTAAGATTGGGACTCTAAGGAAAAAAAAAAGTTTTCGACCTTGGGAGGGTCGAGCTCGACCCGCCATCTTGGATTGAAGGTGCCAAAAATTTTTTTTTTCAAAATAATTGTGAAGTGGTCGTTTTTACAACCAAATTGTTCAAGACAAACTTAAAGACAACTAAATTACCTACATTTTTTGTAGAAAGTTTTTTTTTGTAAGTCTAATAGGTAACGAGTTACAGTGGCGGAAATGTGAATATTTTTCTGAAAAATGATGAAATTCCCAACTTTGTAATTTTTTCGGGTTATTCATTACATAATTATAATAATTTTGTTAATTCATTTCCAAACCACCATGAGGTAGGGAACATGGGCATTTTTTATTGTGATATCCCCAGTAGGTCTACTCCACAGATATACCAGCGATGGTAGATTTCTAAATTATGTTACATTACTATGAATTATGTTACTATAAATTATGTTACTTAATAACAGTCTTCGTCATCAATGTCATCATCTAACTCATTGCCTGTGATACTGAGATTCTGGCCTTCCATTGACAAAATCTCTTCTTCTTCGTCCTCGACGTCCTCTGGCGAATTTCGGCATGTTTGACCATTACAGCACCCACATACAATAGAACACTTCAATCCAGCTTTCCTGCAGCTACATGCAACACCGCATCCTTTTTTACAATTGCATGAAATAAATTTTAATAAAGTCTCGGGTGCTGGTTTCTTTGTCATTCTTACTGGAATAAGCCCGTTGGTGTCACGTTTCCAGCCCCAGTTTCTGGATTTTTTTGGATTCCATACCATTTTTGGACTTGATGGTACGTTCTAAATGCATGGTACCGTGCAGTGTCGTTCGTTGGTGGCAAAGAGGCAAGATTGAATTTGCTTTTTGTTGTCGACTTTGCGAAACGTTTGTAGCGGACTTCTTCCAAGGTTTCCTTATCCATGTCACCCCTGTACAAGCAACAAGAAAGCGTGTTCCTGCAACTGCTATGTCTTCTGGTGTTGCATCATGTTGTTTGAAGATTCCTATCATGGCATTGAGTCTTGTGTCGTTTTGCACAAGCGAACAAAATTTTGTTTTTCCTTAGTTGAAGAAGGACGATGTTGTATCGCAGCCGCTAAAGGCATGAAGAAACAGAATATTCTCAGCCGCCTCTTTGTATTTCACTCTATTCGCGGAATACAGTCTTTCAAAAGTTTTGCCTCTCCCGGGTTTTCGAAGATATATACTACTTTTGGGTGGTGCTAATGCTGTCAACAGAACTAGGAGATCAACGTCTTCGCCAATAATGAAAACAGCGTCATATGATGAACACAAGGAAATCGCAGTATTGACAATCAACTCATCAGCATCTTCTTCAGCCTGCTTAACTGTAAAATCATCCTGTATAAATTGCTTTGTAAGCATCGAAATCAGACGGACTTTGTTATTTTCATTGGCTAAAAATCGTTCTTGTGAAACTTGAACTGGCATTGTTTCACCGAAAAGAACATCTGCAGACATGAGCATCTAGGCAACGTCCTGTAACCAGGACTCAATCAGTGTTGCCAAGTCAGCTGTAGACTAGGATCCCACTATAACAAATCAACGTCATCGAGCACACGGATGATGCTATATAAGTATATTGTAACGTAGAAATACGTTAAAATGATATTGTGTAATTTGTTTGTACAAAATTTATAAAGAAAATTGGGATTTTACAATTTTTTGTCAAAATTTTCTTCTTTCAACCGCTGTAACTCGTTACTTATTAAACTTACAAAAAAAAACTTAATTCAAAAAATGTAGGTAATTTAGTTGTCTTTAAGTTTGCCTTCAACAATTTGGTTGTAAAATCAACCAATTCATAATTATTTTGAAAAAACCAAATTTTGGCACCTTCAATCCAAGATGGCGGATCGAGCTCGACCCCCCCAAGGTCGAAAACTTTTTTTTTTCTTTAGAGTCCCAATCTTAACAACATATGTGAAAATCGCTACTACCTAACCTTTTGCAAGGTGGAGCCCTTTTTTATCCCCCACTGACTGGACTAATGGGGAAATTAAGTTATTTTTAAAGGCACATATTTTCAGCTTCACAAATATCTCGTGATTTTTCAAGGGTTTGCGATAGTATATTATATGTATGAACCAAGGAGAAAAAAAAAACAACTTTTTTAGTTATATTATATATAATAATTTCCTCCCAAGGACAGAATCCTAAATTTCTGTGAACTTTTAAAATGTCTTTTAAAACAAAAACGGTTAGACCCAGTATTGAACCTACCTCCCCAGGGACTGGCTCTTAAACTGCTGCGAACTTTAAAAATGTCTTTTAATTTTTTTTAAATAGAGGATAAATTTGAGGATTAAAGTTTTCTCCCCAGGGACTGGAATCAACCGCGCTAACAACTGGGCCAAATCTCAATTGGGTAGGACCTACATTTAAATCGTCATACAATTTAAGAGAAATGCTTATATTTCCGCGTGTGTATGCGTGATTGTCACCAAAACTTGATAGAATGCATTGTGATCGACAACGAGTATATTTGCAGAGTTTCAGCCCGATCGGACGTCGGGAAGTGGGTTAACTTCCACAATTTAAAATTCAATTTTAAAACCTTTTTTTTGATAATAACCAATAATTTTGCTGGCAGCTTCGTTTGGAACGCATTACTTGCAAGTGAGATAGTATACAGGTGTACTTTCTTCTTCGAGAGAGAGTGAGAGCCTACAATAATAATAATTGTACAGTGCTGAGATAAAGCTGCGAACGGAACGCAGCCGGCAACGTTGCTATCGCAGGTTATAAAAAGACAAACCTGATGCGATATTGCCATTTGAAATAACAATATTCTTATATAATTAAATAAATTATTAATTAATATAGGTACCCAGTATGAAAGCTGGTCGCTGATAAATTCGTAAGAAAAAAAAAATTAAAATTTAAAAATCTATTGTTATTTAATTTATATTTTTTTATTTGACTGAGGATTGAACCTTCTTCCCTGGGAAGTGGGATAAACCGCGTTGACAAATACTGTAATATCATTCGATTTCAGAGAAATGCGTTTAAGGCGATGCACTACGTCGTGTAATATTTTGAATCGAGCCGCTATCAATAACACACCTTACGTGGATGGCGATAAGGTTTGAATTCCCGCTTAACACCATCCGCCTGTTTTGATTTATGGAAGAAAAAAACATGGCCAAAAAGTGCCATTTATTTTATTTTGTGGATGTTCATGCATAAATATTTATGCATGAACATTTTTTAAATAAATTAATTTGCCACATTATACAATAAAACTATAACCGAAAATGGGTTCGTAAGTAGGAGATTTTGAACTTTAAAGCAGTTTTCATAGGCCTTATACATTATTTTTTTCTGGGCTTATAAAAAGACTTATCTAAAAAATACTCGATTATTTCAAAGGGCAAGATGTATTCTACTCGCAGTATTTAATTAAAGCATCTGAAACATTTCAAGGCGACCAAATTTTCAAACCAAAAACACACGATTTTGCATTACTACGTAGTGCATCGCCTTAATGCGAAGCTTAATGCTAAATCACTATTTTGATTAATCTTTATAACGAATTGGTGTACATTATGATTACCAAAAAATATGCTTTAGATAAATTGAAGGTTTTCCTATCGTTTTCCTTGAGTAGAATATACATTAAAAAAATTGTTACTCAATAAAATATATAAATGTAAAGTACAAAAAAAAAATTTTTTTCAATAGAAATGTATGAACGCGTAAAGGAAACAACTTTTAAAAAGTACAGTGTTATAGCTAAGATTATCTGTGACAGTTTCACTTGATTAACTTTTTTGCTTTCTTATAAAATTGTTTACAAAATAAATAAAAACCAGTTTTGTACTTGAAATCGAACGTTTCTAGATTGCGTTTGTCAAGCGATTTAATGCCTATTACCTACGATATAAGGTATACCAAGAATATACACATTTTTGGCTTGTAGCATCCTCTTAACTAACTAACCATCACGCCTTTTCACCGCACGGGTAGGCAGAGAGGACGGACGGCCAAACAACTCGATCACACCACACACTCATTGCCTCATTCACAATCATACATGGCCCGACTCAAGTATGTGATTCACTTGGACGTGCGTTGTCTTCACCAGGCGCCCCCGACTACTGCTACCTTTCACATTTGCGTCATATATTCTAAAAAATATTTAAAAAGTGTATTTTAATAAAAAAAATAACGCCATCTAGTAATACGTTGATTATAACGTACGTTACATTTAACCTTAGGCGGGTTATTTGAACCTTGCATAAGGAGTATTGTTGTTAGTTACAATAACTCACAAACAGACCCGTAACCTATGTTTGATTGTGACAGTATTACTACTAATATTATCTGCATATCCATTCGGGTACGAGATTGTGATTGTGGCACTAGATAAACGTTATCGCAAGTCTCTATCACACGAACTACACACAAACAGATAACACGATAGTAAATAATACAATCAGATAGCACAGAGTTTGTGTAAATTCTCGCGTGACAAACTTGTCAAATAAAAATTACAATGAAAAATAATAATATAATTTTAACCCTTAGGATGCTGGGAGTTATAAATGCCAATGACCCTCCGTTAACCGGCTGACACTGCGAGGGTGGTCTGAAAAGTTTCCGACCTAACAATGAAACAATGATTTTTTTTCTCAAGGCGATGCACTACGTCGTGTAATATTTTAAATTGAGCCGCTATCAATAACACCCCTTACGTAGATGGCGATAAGGTTTAAATTCCCGCTTAACACCATCCGCCTGTTTTGATTTATGCAAGAAAAAAACATGGCCAAAAAGTGCCTTTTATTTTATTTTGTGGATGTTCAGGCACAAATATTAATTTTTTTTCCGATCATTTTATAAATAACTTAATTTGCCACATTATACAATAAAATCATAACAGAAAATGGGTTCGTAAGTAGGAAGATTTTTAACTTTAAAGCAGTTTTCATAGACCTATACATTATTTTTTTCTGGGCTTATTAAAAGACTTATCTAAAAAATACTCGATAATTTCAAAGGCCAAGATGTATTCTACTCGCAGTATTTAATTAAAGCATCTGAAACATTTCTAGGCGACCAAATTTTCAAACCAAAAATACATGATTTTGCTATCAAAATTGGAGCTACTGACTGTGTGAAGAAATCAAAAAAGCGATATATCAGTGATACAAATATTTTTTTCAGCATTTTAAAAATTGGAACTGATTGTGCCAAAACTTCAGACGAGCGACAAAGAACCAATTTATAATACATTGTTTTAAGAGAAATGTGTATTAATTTTCATTTTAAAAATTGGAACTGACACGTTTATAATTCAGAGAATCCCTAGATATTTCTTGTTATATTAGTTTTAGTAAATTAGGGACGTCCGGTCTCTCAAAATATATTGTTTCGGATTGAAATTACATTCAAAATTTAAAGGCGTGAATTTTCCCGCCAAAATAATGCTACGCGTAATTTTTATTAGGTAGCTTTGGAAGATGAAGGTGGGGCAGTACCTGGCTATTCAGATATGATCACCAAAGAGCATTTAAAGAAACATTTCGATTCTGAATACAGGTCTTTCATTGGGACTATACAGAGTCTGTATACAGTAGAAATTAAAATCCCTCGAGAGGTATGATTGTGAATGAAGTAAGGATGTTGTGCCACAACATCAGTTCCAATTTTGAAAATGTCACACACGTACGCTACGATTAATAAATAATAATTATCAAAAACATCCGGCAACGTCGCGGTACAAACTAATTTTTTTTCATGCAACCGCCGAACGTATGAGAGTGTATTATTACCTTCAAATGCTTACAAGCTGCTTATAAAACTTGCAACATTGTTAAAAAGCGTTGCAACAAAACACAAAAAGAGAAACTCCTTCAAACAAATGCATAATACCTTTTTATCAAAGAGAAAAACGATGTTCATTTTTCAACACAGTCGAACCTTCCTTACTAGATAAAAAATCGTCTGCAGAATTACAAACAAAATTACAAGCAACTTCGGCACTTAGTAACAAGGTTTTACAATCGATACAACAAAAATAAACAGCGTACATACAAATAGTACTACCTTTTTTTATAAATGTGTGTAAAAATTGCTACCAGTTTGTATAGATTTTAAGCATTTGCACTCAGTATACAAAAGCGTCCCGAAAAGATGGTATAAAATTCTAGCAATTTTGGCACGTAGTCAAAATAACTGTAGTAATTTTACGATGTTTACACAAATGCGACGACTTTTTTACAAGCTGCGTGTAAAATTTGCTAGCAGTTTTAAAGAATTTCGATGTAGTATAAAAAATTCCAGTAATAATCACCTTAGTAAAAATGTGGTACAATCGTTGAAGCAATGAAAAAATCGTATACGTACAAACGTGAGGAACTTTTTATAAGGTTGCGTGTTGATTTTACCAGCCGGTTTCGTAGTTTTTGAGCGTGTGCAGACAGTGTACCTGCTTTAAACATGACAGTGCAGGACATCCACGTGATTTTTGACAGGCCGCATGTTCGAGAAATATTATTAAAAATATATTATACACCATCTCATGGATGTGTTGAAGGAAGTTTTGAGGTCGTGAAATCTTGAGTGTTTTCTCTGATTGAAATAATATTTAATTTTATTTTTTTGATACATGATTTAGAGATGTGGTTTTTTGTGATATTTCACCCTCCATGCTAGGGATGACCCTCTGTTATGGCGGGTGAATTTTACAGTTAGCGGACATAGAATCTATACATTACTATAATATAAAAAAGAAAAATGATGTATAACTAGTTTGGGTTGCAAGAAAGATGGAGAAGTTAGAGAATTATAAAAAAATTATAAATTATTAGTAAATAGATCACACTAATTAATTATGTGCATACTATACCGCTAAGTTAGGGAATAAGGATATATATTATGTTTTGTCTGAAAGGTGATTAAATTGATAGAGTGTAAAATGAATGGGTATTGTAGTTGTAATGTATTCCGTGTGTAAGGATCCATTTCGTAATTTGTTTCTTAAAGGAATGGGGTTGAACAATTTTTAAAATTTCAAAGTTAATTTTCAAGTTCTGTTATTATATCAGTTCTTTCAAGCAACTAGCTTATAATAATAGTAATAATTAGATGATTTGTATAGCGCCGTTTTTGTGCAGAATCACCTCAAGGGCGCTGTACAAATATACAATAATACACTTTACTATGATCTATGTTATTACCAGAGATGTGCATAATGGGTACCCAAAACCATTTGAAATGCAAAATGGAAATGGGTCAAAACTTTTCCATTTGAAAATGCAAAATGGTTTTTAGAAAAGCATTTCAAATGCAAAATACCTATTTTCAAAATGCATTGAAAATGCAAAATGGTTTCTCAGGTCAATCAAACAGTTTTGTCATTTAATAATGGACATCAATGTAGAACAAACATATTACATGATAGTAAATCAAAAAATGCCACGACTACGGATTATGAAGCACAAAAAATTTGCGCGGGACAAATGTTGCCAACGTAAAAACATAGAAACTGCTATCTTACATTTAATATTACAGCGTCATGGCCCCATGTTCAGTATTTTTTGTAATGGTATCACTCAATTGCCAGGGCTCCTACCAGGGAGCAACTTGACAAATGTAAATTATCTCTCATAGCGAGGTTGACGACCAACTGATATTTGGGGCTTATGAAAAAAAGATGAGTGGAGATAGTAGGAATAATGTTGCAAAAAAGCATTTAAAATGGAAATGCATTGAGAAAAGCATTTAAAATGCAAAATGGTTTTTAGAAAAGCATTTAAAATGCAAAATGGAAAATACCCATTTTGCATTTTGCATTTCCATTTGAAATGGATTTATTTGAAATAAAGTACATCTCTGGTTATTACTAACTATATATGGAGATAATATACAGGACAATACTTACCTGGTAGGTCACTTGAGATTAACACTTAATTAACATTAACTAATTGTTTATTAGCGAAATTTAGATACAGGATTTAGGACAAAATTTAAAAATTTGATATAACTGGACTTTCTCTCAGGAATGGTATATTTAATTTAAGGGTATGACAGCTTAAAAAGGTAAGTTTTTAGTTTAGACCTGAATTCTGTTGGACTTGTTATGGATCTTAGTTCCGGAGGGAGTTTATTCCAAGCCTTCGGCCCAGATACTCCGAAAGCGCGATCACCAAACTTAGTATTTGGCTTGCGCTTAGGTTCCATCAGTCTGCCTACAGCTGATGATGTTGCTGATCTAAGAGTTGACTGCCTCAGACCAGTGTTTTCCGGGACGCATAGTTCAGAGATGTAGGGTGGGGCCATTTCATTGATGGATTTAAACACCATCCAGCACAGTTTGTACTGGATTCTTTCAGGGCACTTGAGCCAGTGAAGGTTACGAAGGTGTTATATATGGTTATGAGCCGTGCTGCTGCATTAAACACTGATTGAAGTTTGTCAATTTGATATTTTGGAAGGCTGGCATAAATGCCGTTGCAGTAATCGAGACGTGAGACTACGTAAGAGTTGATAAGTAGTTTTGTTGCTTCTGTAGAAAGATTTCTATAATCATATGATAACAGAACTTGAATAGAACATTCACAGAACTCGCAAATGAACGTTAAATTTTGATAAATTGTTCAAATTATATGAAACACCCATCCCAATACTGCTTTTATTCGATTCACTTGTTCGTGCCATGTCTTCTTCGAGCGTCTCTGACTTTTTCAATAATAATAATAATAATTGGATAATTTGTAGAGCGCCGTTTTTGTGAAAAATCACCTCAAGGGCGCTGTATATTGCGTGTCATATTAAAGTTACACTTTAGGTTTGACAAATATTGATACATTATGTACTAGCGCGGATCCGTCTATAGTTGGTCTAAATTCTCGAAAAATCAGTTCCAATTTTTTTAAATGTCAATACAGCACGAGAGTCCGAACTGCTCTCAGCCGTCTGGAGCCAGTGAGACTATGGCATCCTCAATTTGTGTATTTTGTGGGAGGGGAAGAGAAAAGTGACATTCCAAGCGACATTACAATTCTGAATGGTGTTCTTACACCATGGCGATACTGAGAGTAACTTCCAGTCTGGAACTTGCCGCAAGTATAATATATATTACTTTGAATGAATAAGTTGTGACATAACAAAAATTCATCAAATTAAATTTGGCGATTGCTAGTCGAGACGAATTTTCTAAAGGCTTAACGCCAAATCACTATTTTGATTAATCTTTATAACGAATTGGTGTACATTATGAATACCAAAAAATATGCTTTAGGTAAATTGAAGGTTTTCCTATCGTTTCGCTTGAGTAGAATACAAATAAAAAAATAAATTACTCAATAAAAAATATTTTTTCAATAGAAATGTATGAACGCGTGAAGGAAACAACTTTTTAACTAAAATTATATGTGACAGTTTCACTTGATTAACTTTTTTGCTTTCTTTTAAAATTATTTACAAAATAAATAAAAACCAGTTTTTTGCTTAAAATCGAACGTTTCTAGACTCCGCTTGGCAAGTGATTTTAATGTCTATTACCTACAATATAAGGTATACCAAGAATATACACATTTTTGGCTTGTAGCTTCCTCTTAATATATTATAGTATACGACGGGTCATATCGCAGAATTTGAACAATTCATCGAATTTCAAGTTCTGTTAATATTTCACCATGGGCCGTTTTCACAGTAGTTTGATAATAACAGAACTTGAAAAGGACTTACACAAAACTGATGAATAGTTTCAAATTCTGTAAACCAACCAGTACTAAGTTTGAGTAGTTTATCGCTTGTCTGAATTCTTGACACAATCAGTTCCAATTTTTAAAATGACAGTATCTAAATTCCACGATTGATTTAGAAACTTTGAACGAGTCAAAAAAACCAAAAAATTATCTTCCTATGTGAATACAGCACAAGAGTACCAACTGCTCGTTACAATCTGAAAGCCAGTGGTTCTATGGCATTCCTGATTATTGGGGTGTATTGTGAGGCTGAAGGTAGTGGGGAAGGGACGGAGAGAGAGAAGAGGATGGTTGGCTGGTATCTGGATATTCAGACCTAACACGGTTAAAGTTGTTTTACCGGTATTTCAATGGAAGATGCATCGAGCGTCATCGGTGACATCGTCAACTTTTGTACAAGTTTGATTTTATGTACATGAGAACAGGTCGCTTTTACGATTCGTTCTTAAGTTTAACAGCTCGGCTGTGGAACGATTTGCAGGCCTCTGTTTTATCCTCCCTCATACAACACGGGTGTTCTCAAGGACCCGGTATGATCAGTCCATCCTCTTGTCAAAAATACCCCTCACACAGCAACCCCAAAGGTTGTGATATTTCACCAATGGTGATACCTCGAGTATATCTCCCACCAGTGTGTATTAAGTTGGGTCACGGGTCCGATCTCCGATGACGGCTCGGTAATGATCCCAGAACACGTGCTGCGGCCTGCGCGCGCACCTCCCCAACCCCCCTCCCGGCCCGACCCCACCGGGGGAAGAGACACCCCCCGACGCTAATAACCCCCTCAATGTGCCGAGGGGAGACAATCCGACCAGTGGCGTAGTCAAACGGGACTAATCAGAAAACGTACTAAACAAATTCATTCTTCTCTCTGTATATACTGTCCTGTTCAGGGTGGATCAATGCAAAACGAACTCTAAGCAGAATTCTTGCCTGAACAGACTATGCAATAATTCCAAAGCGAATTATCCAAGGTTGATATTTTCAGTTGCGAACTTACACAAATACAAGAGGTCCATAAAAGATTATTTCTCTGATAGTTTGTGAATAATGTTGTCTATATTGTTTATTATGATTTGATTTATATCTACAACCTCTCTCCATGGCTATAAATGTATTGTGTATAATTTTTTCAATTCATATTCTGTCTCAGTAGAGGTGAAGTCACAGGAGGAAATCCATAATTGGTTTTGGCTATACATATGTTATCAGTATAAGACATATGGATTCATATGTCTTATACTGATTTATAAATGTGGAAATTCTAACTATACAATTGTAAATGTTCTCCAAAATGCCCTGGAAAGAATCTCAGACTTGTGATATCCCGAAAGAAACCATTCATCTGTTCTGAATGCAATTACTAATGTTATCCAAATTGATCCTTGTAATAAATTACATCTTTGCAATTCTTTCAAGGATAAAGAAACCATCCTGTCACTTCGAATGCAATCAACAATGTTCTCAAAATTTGTTTTGACAGCATCGCCATTCCATTGTTAGAATATTATGTACTAAATACACAATTTGGCTGTCCTGAAACGGGAATCCTTCCCAGTTGGACAGACAAAGGTTCATTTTGTTTTGTATTGTTTGTAATTCAAAAATAAAAAACATAATACTTTTGTACAAACTGAAATAAATGTAAACTGTCGATTTCCCGAAAATTAATAATATAAATCCAGTATCTTAACGACGTAAGTGAAGCAACCGTGTACAAAAATATGCTATGCGTCACCCTGGTGCATTGGACAGATCTGCGATTGAGTTTGCCTCATCAAATCTTTAAATTTAAGTGGGAATCTTAACGGCGTAAGTGATGAAGTCGTGTAAAATCAATATTTGGCGCGCGGTGTTCGTAATGTATGGACCTACGGTCGACTTTGCCCTAGCAGGCCTAGAAAATCGATCTTTCCGCGGGGTTTGTTTTAATTATTTCTGATGAACGTATTACGAAAAATCTCAAATGTTTCAAGAGAGATCCCATAGGAAGCGTTCAAAGATGGTTTGAAAGGGGGATATGAAGATATATGATAGAGATAGACTCGTTTCAAATAGAGCAAAAATCTATCGACAAATGTTTTAGTTGCATTTAAAGATACACTGTGAATTTTTTCATGCATTTTCGGAGCTTACTTTGCGATGTTTTTCTATAGAGGGAATAACAAATGTATAGATATTATCTTGAAAATAACTTTTTTTTGGAACTTAAAGAGTTAACAGTAAACTTAAATTCAAAGCATTCACAACCCCGAGCTACGCCGGGTACACGTAGGCTAGTTATATATAATGACGAAATGCGAAAATATTAGGATTTTTAAGTACACGTAAGATAAAAAATTCCATTCGTCAAGGGTCTGCAATAATAGCATAAAATAAAGTCACTATCCGTGTCCGTGTGTTTGTGCGCTTAGTTCTTCTAAACTACGCAACTGATTTTGATATGGTTTTCACTATCATTTAGAAAATTTCATCCCGAAGGTTTACATATATAATACATGCATATTATATTTACAGAAAGTAGAGAAAAGTAGATGTTTTGTAATCAAAATGGTAAAAATTATATTTTTGGGCGCTTACATTGTTAACGCTGGCTAAACCTTATGAGATACACCAAAATGATGTACAGGGTTTTCCAATAAGAGGTGTTATTTTTGAAAAGCCCGCTATTTCGGTAGATGTTACTTTTGAAGCTGTCATTTTTTGACATTTGACAAGTAGAAACTGCGCCATTAATAAAAATGGAACGATACACGCTTCAACAACGCATTGAAATTATTAAAATTCACTTGAGTGAATCAAATGCAAATCATCTTGAGTGATGAGGCCCATTTCCACCTCGGTG
Source organism: Hesperophylax consimilis (assembly GCF_061612785.1). Taxonomy (NCBI): domain Eukaryota; kingdom Metazoa; phylum Arthropoda; class Insecta; order Trichoptera; family Limnephilidae; genus Hesperophylax; species Hesperophylax consimilis. Next base: position 14,885,600 of record NC_142855.1, on the reverse strand, counting down.
GCTTCGTCAACAAACAAAATTGTCGCATCTGGGGCTCGGAAAACCCAAAACTTATTGTTGAAAAGCCTCTCTATTCTCAACGTGTGACTGTTTGGTGCGGTTTATGATCCGGCGGAGTCATTGGACCTTATTTTTCGAAACTGAGGCTGGAGCAACAGTTACGGTGAATGGATTGCGCTATCGAGAGATGATTGATGATTTTTTATGGCCGGAATTGGATGGTATTGATCTGGACAACGTTTACTTTCAACAAGACGACGCTGCGTGCCACACAAGCAACGAAACCATTTGATCTTTTACGATTGAATATCAAAATAACACCTCTTATTGGAAAATCCTGTACTACGGAATTGGGTATCTTAAAAATTATAGGATAACCCCCAAGAACTCCGGGTACACATCAGTTAGTTTTTTATATCAGTAACTTTTCTCCTAAATTTGGATGTACGTAAGTATGTTAGATGCGTCATCAAATGATTCCTATTAAATTTTTAATCTAATTGAATCCACGAGTTACCAGTGTTTCCAGCGGTAGTTCTTATGCAAATGAAAAATCAATTCTCTGTAGCTGCCTTACTCGAGCGGGGACCCCGTGGGGGCATGCAGAGGACGTGGGGAGGTGGGGGGATGTTAACAGGGGATGGGGAGGGGGTGGCTATCATACAAGTGTAGCTATATTATAAGAGATTGACAAATGTTCGGCTGTGTATTATTATAAGTGCGTTGAATTTAAAAGTGAAACTATTTTTTTTATTTTTTATTTGGTACAATAATTTTTACATTTCACAGTTTTCCAGTAATGTTGGCCTCACTGGGTGGCTTGCCAGTGCTGAGGCCTTCATTTTATAATATGAAAATATAATCTACATAATACATTTAAAGAGAAAATAATACATTTAAAATATAATCTTGTGTGTTTATATTAGTTTTGTGTGTTACGTGTAAGTTTTATTTTTATTTTATGCTATGACATTTTGGTAATATTGTCTTTTTTTGTTCTTTAATCCATTTTGTAATTTTGTGTGTGAATTTATTTTTACTTTCCTCAATTTTAATTTCAAGTTTTACACTGTTGAAAGCTTTTATAACATGGTATTGGTAGTGTCTTTATCCAAAGCTTGAATTTACTGTCGGAGTTTTTATGTTTTCTTTGTACGCTTGTCTAACTGGTCTGTTGGTGTTATTTTTTGTATGTTGAAATTTTTTTTTTGTCAAAAATGAAGTTTAGTAGTGTTTTAACGTATAATTTTAACTATCTAACTAAACGTCACACCGTTTCTCCGCAGGGGTAGGCGGAGTGGATAGACCGACAAACATATTTAAGATAAAAATGATATTCTAATTGATCTATTAACACTGGTACAACGAAAAACGTGTTCATTTTTTTTTTAAACTTAACAGATAGGCGAACTTTCACGAGGGGAGAGGAAAAATAAACTAGGAAAAAATATTTGAAATAGCACAAGAGTCCCAACTGCTTCCAAACAACTATGGCATCCTTAATTGGATGTGTTGAGGATATGGGGAAAAGGAAGGTGGGAAAGTAGCTAGCTATTCAGATCTGGTCACCAAACATGGCTAAAGCCATTTCAAGTAACGTTTAAATTCTGAATGGTGGTTGGTCTTTCACCATAGCGCCAGCCAATTGAGAGAATCTTTCACTATGCAAAATTAAATGAATACATTTTGAAAAACAATCCAAATTTATATACTATTTTGATTAATCTTTATAACGAATCGGTGTACATTATGAAAACCAAAAAATATGCTTTAGACAAATTGAAGGTTTTCCTATCGTTTCGCTTGAGTAGAATACAAATAAAAATATTAATTACGTAATAAAAAATATAAATGTAAACAACAAAAAAAAATATTTTTTCAATAGAAATGTATGAACGCGTAAAGGAAACAACTTTTAAAAAATACAGTATTATAGCTTAGATTATTTGTGACAGTTTCACTTGATTAACTTATTTGCTTTCTTATAAAAATATTTAGAAAATAAATAAAAAAACAGTTTTTTGCTTGACATCGAACGTTTTTAGACTCGGTTTGTCAAGCGATTTTAATGCCTATTACCTACAATATAAGGTATACAAAGAATATACACATTTTTGGCTTGTAGCTTCCTCTTAATACGAATGTCAGATTGAGAGCGTTAATATAAAAAAAATGGTAATAATTAAGCGAAAATGGTGTAAATATTTGATAAAACACGACTCGTTTGAAATACAGCAAAAAATCTCTAGACAAATGATTTACTTGCATTTAAAGATACACTGTGATTTTTTCATGCCCAAAACATATTAAATTGAAGGTTTTCCTATCGTTCAGTAAAAGACAAATGAAAAATTAAATTACTAAATAAAAAATATAAATGTAAACTCCTATAAAAAATATTTATTCAATAGAGATGTATGAACGCGTAAAGTAAACAACTTTAAAAAATACAGCATTATAGCTAAGATTATCTGTGACAATTTCACTTGAATAACTTTTTTGCTTTCTTATAAAATTATTTACAAAATAAATAAAAACAGGTTTTGTGCTTGAAATCGAACGTTTCTAGACTCCGTTTGTCAAGTGATTTGAATGCCTATTACCTACAATATAAGGTATACCAAGAATTTACACATTTTTGGCTTGTAGCTTCCTCTTAACCGAAGCACCGGTCAGTCAATAATACAATAAGGAAGTTGAGTGAAAAATATTTTGACTTATAATATGTTCATGTAGATCAAAAAATATCGATTCTAAATATATAAATATATTTCTATATTATTATTCTTAGAATTAGTTAAACGTTCTTGAAAAAGCATTCAATAGCAATAGAGTGTATACGCTCCACGATTGGTCGAAAGAATTCTGACGTCACATGTGTCGTGACTTGTACGTACAACGGAACACCTATGGTGCATCTCTTTCCATTACATGAGAGATGGTCGGTTTAGATGAGAGAGGTGTATAGGCCAAACGTTTATTTGGGTTTATCCATAGACATATGAATATTAGTAGACCTGCCCTAAGTGATTAAAAGCGTATTATCCCCACTCCCCATACCGGTTCCATTGAGCCGGCTGGGCTCGCGTATGGCCTCAAGTGATATTTGAAAACGTGACGTCATCATTCTTGTGCGAACTATGGTCGAGGCATCATCGGTTCATTTTACGAAATAACACGGCAAAATGTTTACTTGTACTATGAAAACTGGTAAAAATAGATGCGAAAAAAGAGAATAAACCCAATTGTCGTATTACATTCCATATATAAGCATTATTTTATTTTATTTTAAGCATATTCACATCGTATAATATGAATCAGTTGTTACTATCACATCGAGAAACGTCTGGACGCGAATCACAAAGCTGGTTGGTTGCTGGGAAGTAAATTATGAACATTTATAAAAGTGTCTTAACTAAATACTTAAACGAAATATTCGACTCTGAGAATGCAACCGAATTTTTTTGCCGAATTTGGACTTCGCAAATTTGTTCATAACGTGGCAAGTAATTTGCGCTCCCATGTAAAAATGTCTATTCATTCAAAGCAGATTTTACTTTTAAGAAGTAAATGGTGATATTATAATGCGAGATGCCTATTTACTGTCAGATTGATTTATTGACGAATCACAGTCATCTTCACTCCCTTCGTTCTTCAACAGTTGATTTTACCCCTCGCCTTTATCTTCTCGTCTATTAATTCCTATGTCTGTGGGTTTATCAAATATATTTAAAAAAAAAATGGACTCAACTTCCTTATTGTGAAGATATTTAGGTACACTATACTATGTTAAGTTAGTTGACTTACCCCTGGTCAACCATCCGATCCACCATTCGGTCTTGTGGGGGTGGTGGCAGCAGGTGGGGATGTCCGTGCGGGGGCCCGTGTCCAGGCTGTCCGAAGGGCGGCATCGCGAACTGGTGATGCGGGGGCCCGTGCTGCTGCTGCGGCGGCTGTCCGTGCTGCTGGGGGTGCGGGCTGGGGCCCCCGTGGGGCGGGTAGCCCCCTCCGTAGTGCGGGGGCGGCGGCCCGTACGGCTGCCCGCCTGGGGGGTAACAGACTGACAGAGTGAGAGGGGATCACGCGCACATCACGCACAGAGTTGCGTAGCGCCCTAACCTAAAATCTGGTTATCATTGCGACGAGCTGAAAGCAACACGGATGACCATCTTTAATGCAGGAAACACAAGAGGATAGTTCAATACTGTTTTGTTCCAGCTCCGGGCGCATTGTCATGGTGTAAACCAGTGTTCCGCAAAGCGTGTGCCGCGGCACACTGGTGTACCGCACAGTGGGCTGAATATCGCCTTTCATAGACATAGAGACTTGAATTTTCAAGGGTATTTTTTTGGCTAGAAATGGATTCTGCTGCATTGTATGGCACTGACATTAAAAATGAGGCTATCTCTGGAATCATAAGGTTGGCCATTATATCCTTACACACAGATATACCACTATTTATTTGTATTTTTTGACATACTTCGTATTGTGGCGCAACTTGCGATTTTTTTTAATTTTAAATCTTCAAATTTGAAAAAAACACTTATTAATGTTGATGATTCATTTTAATGCTTAAAAGCTTTACATGTAAGTAGGCTTGCAGTGTAAATAAAATATTGTATTGCTTCATACGAAATTTTATAGCATAGTAATAATCAGCAGAATCCATTTCTAGCCAAAAAAAATACCATTGAAAATTCAAGTCTCTATGTCTATGAAAGGCGATTTTCAGCCCACTGTGTGACGGTCAGACACCATCCAGTGGAGAAATTCCATCCAGTTGGTTCATTGTCCTGTCCTTGTTTACACCAGTGTTCCGCAAACTTTTTGTGTTCAAGGTACACCTATCAAATCAAGAAATTTTAGAGGCACACCAAAGAAAAAAACAATATTTATTTATTACTATAATCAATTTACCTAATGTGAAAAGATGTTTAGTGAGAAATATTACCCTGTTTAACTAAGATTGATAAAGCTGCTTTAAATTTAATTTTTTAATGTCAGTGCCATACAATTTTTCTTAAAAAAATGATAACTCCTTTATTTGTACACGCAATTGCTTCGAAATTTTATAGCATATGAATGATCAGCAGAATCCATTTCTAGCCAAAAAAAATACCATTGAAAATTCAAGGCTCTATGTCTATGAAAGGCGATTTTATTTTTTTATTAACGGACATCGTCCAAATTACAAAATAATAACACGAATAAAGTAAAAATAAAAATACAGGAGTAGACAAAGGTACATGAAGGCAAAGACATATGGCAGATATAATATAAGAAAATAAAGTGACAAGTCGAATCAAGTCAAGAATACGCCGTGGGTCAGGACCACAGGACACTTATAATATTCCGTCACTTGTTTAGCGACTGGCAAAAATCATTCAGACTTATCCCAAAAAAGTTAAGGTTTTGACTTGAGTTGACCAGTCTACACATTCTGGACAATGGTGAATAATATCCATAATTTGTCGAATGATGTTTGAGGAAGAGCAGTTCATTATTTCTGAGTCTGTGCGAGGGGATATTGAAGGGAATGAGTTGCAGTAGAGTAGGTGAATCAATAATACCATTTATAATTTTGAAGAAGCAAATGAGGTCATTTCTTTCCCGACGGACTTCCAAAGGAGAGAGGTTTAGAGTTAGTTCAATTTCATCATATGAGTATTTGCCTTTTTCTAAACCTAGCCTCCTAGCAATCCCTCTTAAGAACCGACGTTGAACAGATTCAATGCGTCGAATGTGAACAGCATAAAAAGGAGACCAAATAACACAAGCATATTCAAGATGGGGGCGAACCAAGGAGCAGTAAAGAGTTCTAAGGGTATTTACGTTTTTGAAGTCAGTGATTCTAGTGAATATTTTCGGCCCACTGTGCGGCAGTTCGGCTTACAATACTTTCTTTCGCTGATGCTGATGATCAAGTGTATGTATTGAATGAAGTTGTGTTGTTTGAGTGTGCTCACCACTAGCGGGACGGCCGAAGGGCTGGTGGTAGGGCTGCTGCTGGGGCGGGGGGCCCGGCGTACTGGCCCCGCTGGGCGCCGGGCTGTAGGCGGCCGCCGGGCTGCCGTAGGGCGCCGCGGCCTGCGCGAGGAGCCCGGCCCCCTCGGACGGGGGCTGCTGCTGGCTGGCGGCGGCGGCGGCCTGCTGGGCGGCCTGGGCGGCGGCCGCCACGGCGCCTTTCCAGGCGGCCGGCTCCTCCAGGGCGGCGGCCCCCCGGCGGCTCAGGCCTACGGACATCTGTACAGGTTAATTCATGTCTGCCCATCAAACAATACATACATGCTTTGGAATATTCCCAATACAGACATTGAATTATTATACATATACAACAAGCACAAAAAACAGATTAAAATCAATTTAACACATTCTTTGCGGGAAACGAGAAAACGAGAATTTATGTGTTGGGTTTTTTTGTGGGAACTTTTCTGGAGATGATCGTACTAACAGGCATAACTTCATTATATATATATACAGGGTGTATCGGCACGTACCCGACAAACTTTAACCAGCTATTCCTTAGCATATTTGGAGTAAAAAATCTTATGTGCACTTTGCTGTCCGGTAACGTTTTTTTTTAATAAAAATTTTATTATTCATATTTTCACCACATGTCACCACTGTTTTATCCTTTGACAATGTTTGAAAACCCATCTGGCAAATATTTTATTCGAATTCCGTTGAATAATGCACGTGTGTACCTATATTGGCGCACGTTTACAGTCACAACGAAATAGCACGGCACCATTCGTCTCATTTTTAACTATTATTATTTAGTGTGTGCGAAAGAGCGAAGACACTTTTTGACATACTTGCTTATAACAGCTGTTTAACAAGAAACGCAATGCCAATGACAGTGATGTAGTGTGGAAATTTTAAATTTTTTTGTTTTTAATTGAAAAAAAAATGCTACCGGACAGCAAAGTGCCCATAACATTTTTTACTCCAAATGTGCTAAGGAATAGCTGGTTAAAGTTTGTCGGGTTAGTGCCGATACACCCTGTATATATATTTTTTTTTTTTTTTACGTTTTTTATTTTTTTTATTAGTTTTTGTATACATACATATGTAACATAATCATGAGTAATTATGCCTGCAACATTGATTAAAACACTGTAAAACACATATACATATTTATACGATATATAACCTTTACGAGAGTTAAATTACGCGTGTGTGTATACAGGGTGTATCGGCACGTACCCTACAAACTTTAACCAGCTATTCCTGAGCACATTTGGAGTAAAAAATGTTATGGGCACTTTGCTGTCCGGTAACATTTTTTTTCCATTAAAAACAAAAAAAAACATTTGCGTTGTTTCTCGCGTTCAACAGCTGTTATTAGCAATTGTGTCAAAAAGCGTCCTCGCTCTTTCGTACACACTAAATAATAATAGTTAAAAATGAGACGAATGGTGCCGTGCTATTTCGTTGTAATTGTAAAAGTGCGCCAATATAGGTACACGCGTGCATTATTCAACGAAACTCGAATAAAATATTGCCAGATGGGTTTTCAAACTTTGACAAAGGATAAAACAGTGATGACATGTGGTGAAAATATGAATGATAATTTTTTTATTAAAAAAAAAAATGTTACCGGACAGCAAAGTGCCCATAACATTTTTTACTCCAAATGTGCTAAGTAATAGCTGGTTAAAGTTTGTCGGGTACGTGCCGATACACCCTGTATATGTCCGTCACTAGAAGTTTGTAATTTTTCGTAGGCACCTCTTTTGGATGATAAAAACATCTTTGGCGTTTACTGAGTTTCCCCAAAAAACTATTCCGTATTTTATCATTGACTATACGTATCCATAGTATGCGGTGATTACTGACTCGATGTTTAAGATATTTTTAAGGGTGCCTAGAACAAAAGAAAAGCTACTGATTTTTGCAACAACTTTAGATACATGTTCTTTCCAGTTTATATTTGCATCTAGCTGTATTCCCAGCAGTGAATAAGTTTGGGAAGGTTCGACATGATTGTTTGTACACGATAAGATAAAGCCTACTAAGTAAAAATTGTACAGCGCCCTTAAGGAGATATTTTTTTTTTTAAATGGAAATTATTATAATTCTTTGCATTTTTTTTTGTATTTCAGTATAAAGAAAAAAAACAAATATTAAAATTAAACATATAACACTATCATTTCAGTTCTGCTTACATAGCATTCTGAGGGCTTTACTAATAAACGTGTCTTAAATATTACGCAAATCTCAAATGCGCTATATACATCTGATTTTCTAATTTTCATGCAATTAAAATGAAAATGAATTTTAAATATGCATTTAAAATAAACATTACTATTTCTAAATAACAACATTTTATTATTTTTTAAGAGGAAGCTACAAGCCAAAATGTGTATATACTTGGTATACCTTATATTGTAGGTAATAGGCATACAAATCGCTTGAAAAACAGAGTCTAGAAACGTTCGATTTCAAGCAAAAAACTGGTTATTATTTATTTTGTAAATAATTTTATAAGAAAGCAAAAAAGTTAATCAAGTGAAACTGTCACAGATATTCTTAGCTATAAAACTGTATTTTTTAAAAGTTGTTTCCTTTATGCGTTCATACATTTCTATTGAAAAAATATTTTTTTAGTAGTTTGCATTTATATTTTTTATTGAGTATTTTTATTTTATTTGTATTCTACTCAAGCGAAACGATAGGAAAACCTTCAATTTATCTAAAGCATATTTTTTGGTTTTCATAATGTACACCAATTCGTTATAAAGATTAATCAAAATAGTGATTTGGCATTAAGCTTCGCCTTAATGATAAAGTAATGTTTATAAGGCAAGGTTTTTTATGCATAGCACAAAGGATAACAAATTATTATAAGCAATAATTAGTCGCCTGAAATATCTATACAAATTGAAAATATCTCCCGAATTGAACCCGCGCCTTCTGATGTCCGGTCAGGTGCTCTGGACCACTGAGCCACATCGGCTTATTTCCAACAAGCCAAATAGTTCAATATGTACTAGTACTTCAATCGACAATTATTGCTTTTTATATTTTTTCCACCTGTAAACAACCAACTTTATTTTTGTAACAATGGCTTTGTTAGTGCTGAATTTCCCTCTAGATGGCGTCGAGATAAAAATAAAGATACTAATATAGATAAATATTCAATTTATATAGATATTTCAGGCGAGTAATAAATGCTTATAATAATTTGTAATAAAATAAACATGAAAAATGTTGTCAAAAACGTTAACACATTTTTACTCAATTTTTTACTCCAATCGTAAACAAATTTTGTTTGGGGAATTATTTTTTAAAGTTTATTTTTATTTATTTATTTATTTATTTATGTCTATTCTTGAATACACATTTTACAATTTTTTACAGTGGTTTATATTGTAGTACAGAAAAATAGGTATAAAAAATAAAGAACATAGGTTGATGTAGGTAAAACTGTGTGTGGTTGATATTGTATGTTACGTGAACACCTCACTAGGAGAACCTGTGCTGAGGTGTTTACGTGTTTGTGATTAAGTGTGACAGGTATTTATGTGTTGTGGTAGAAAGTTATTTATTTATTTTATTTTTTTCACAGACATATTGAAACATGAAAACACACATATATATGTGCGTGTATGTAATTTTTGGATAATTCTTAAAGAACGTGTATAATATTTAATTTTATTTATCATATTTTGGTTATGTTTGGTTTGGAATTATAATCTTTTGAATAAAGTGAATATCTTGATTTTTTATCCAGGCTACGATATGTTTTTTGAGAAAGTTTGTAGATGTATTTGTAGTCATTAGTTGTTTCAAAGTAATGGGCATACTGTTAAAAAGTTTGGTTGCGTAGTATTGAAAGTGTCTTTGTCCGTGTGTGGTGTGTGTTATCGGAATGTTCAGTGTTTTATTTGTTGATGACCTGGTTTTTATTATGGCTTTTGGTTGATTTGTAATATGAAGATTATTATGGATGAGATGTAGGAGAGCAGTTTTGGCGTAAAGTTGTCTTATTGACATGACGTCTAGAGTTTTGAAAATTTTGTTTGAGTCTGTGTAGAATGGTACTTGCAGTATGAGTTTTATTATTGCCTTCTGAACTTTTTGAATTGGGTCAATTGTTATGTTTGTAGCGCTTCCCCAAGCTAATATTCCATAAGTGGCAATGGATTGACACAGTGCAAAATATATTGATCTGAGTATTGTTAGTGGAAAAATGTTTTTGATGGATTTTATTAGGTGCAAGACTCGTTTTAGTTTATTCGTGATAAAATTAATGTGTTCAGTCCATTGTAAGTGTGTATCAATAATAACTCCTAGGTATTTTATTTGTTTTACCCTTTCGATGTGTTCGCATAGGCAATAGGATGATGTTTGTTTACAGTCATGCAAAAACAAGTTCAAGTTAGAAGGAGGTTGACCTCTTTGTGTTATACTATGTGTGATGTATTTTGTTTTGACTGTGTTAACGGTAAGAGTATTTCTGTTTAGCCATTTTATGACAATTGACAAACTTTTTTCAGCTGTTGTGAATAAATCTTTCCATGTGGCTGCTTGACACAGAAGAACTGTATCGTCAGCGAAGGTCACGATTTTACCATCAATTTCAATGTCACATAATTCGTTAATGTATATGAGGAATATTAGTGGGCCAAGTACACTCCCCTGTGGGACTCCGTACGTGATTAAAAGTGGTTCACTTGTCTTGTTGTCAATTTTGACTTGTTGTGTTCTGTCAGACATGAAACTTTTCATTAATTCCAATTCTACTCCATTAATGCCAATGTTTTTTAGCTTCTTGAAAAGTTGTTTGTGCGAAATTGTATCGAAGGCTTTAGATAAGTCCAAATAGATTGAAATTACTTTTTTTTTGGCATCTAAATTATGTGTAATAAACTCGGTTACAGTGGCAATTGCGTTTTCTGTATTCCTATTTTTTCTAAAGCCGTGTTGGTTAACTGAGAGTATTTGCATGTTTTCCAGATAATGTTGCAGCTGTTCTTTTATTGCTTTTTCAAGAATTTTTGACAACGTGTTTAATAGTGTAATGGGTCTAAAGTTGTTTACACTATTTTTAGGTCCTGATTTATGAATAGGAATAACCAGACCCTTTTTTAGGATGCTCGGAAAAATTCCTTCTTTCAGGCTAAGATTAATAACGTATGTTAGTGGAGTAAGTAGTTGTTCGCTTAGTGTTATTATTGTTTTAGAGTCTATTCCGTCAGGACCTGATGTTGTGTTATTCTTTAGGGAATGTATTAATTTTTTGGTGTCTTCCAGAGTTACTCTATGTAATTTGAAAAGACTGACACTATTTTTGTGTTTGCACTGAGTCGGAATTTTTTGAGGTTCTTGATTATCGTTACTAGACGACTTTTGTTTTATATTTTCGGCTAGGCTTGCTCCGATATTTGTGTAATGTCTGTTTATGTAATTAAGGATAAGTGTAGGATTTTTGTGGAAGTCGACTTCTTCGTCGTTGATAAGTATTTTTTTTATTTCATCATCTTTGTTTTTTTGTGTATTTGTACTTTCCCTCAGAATAGACCAAACGCTTTTCGGGTCAAAGTTAGCAGTAATCAGTTTGTTTCTGTAATACAATTCTTTGGCTTTTCGTATAATTAGAGAACAAGTATTTCTGTACCTTTTATAGAAAGAGTTCAGAAAAGTATCATTTGGGTTGCGTGTGACTTGTTTGTGTAGTTTATCCCGTTTTTTAATGCAATTTATTATGCTTTGAGTAATCCATTTTTTTAGTCTTATTTTGCGGTGCGTGAAAGATTTGAATGTTTTTGTGGTGTTTTGAGTGATGAGCGTTTGTAGGTATGTTATTAAGTAATTCCAGGCTTCTTCAGTGTTGTTAATTTTTTTAAGGTGTTCCCACGTTTGTTTTTCTAGGCATTTTTTTAGGTTCACGTAGTCAGTTTCAAATTTTGTGATATTGTTTTGAATTGTTGGGTTCAATGTCTGTGTGGTCAGTCCTATCATTGTTGTGTAGTGGTCTGTGATTGTGGATTCAAATACTACGCTACAGAATTTGTTTTTGGATTTGATCATTATGTGGTCTAAGCATGATTCCGAGTCTCTGGTAACTCTGGTTGGAGTGTTGATGGCGCTTATTATGCCATGTTCCAGGAGCATCAGTTGGTATTCGATATTCTGGGGATGGCCTTGTGGAAGTATATTTATGTTGAGGTCACCAGTTACGATGATGTTTTTGAAGTGGGTAATTTTTTTTATATGAGTGTCGAGAGCTGTTAGAAAGGGCGTAATGTTGTGTGATGAAGGTGATCTGTAAATAGCGAGTATGCACGTATCTGGGTCAGCGATTATTTGTAAACAATTTGAGTTTTCTAGGGTGAATTCTGAGACAGATACGTTAAGATTATCTTTTATGTAAACGACAACTCCATCATTTTGGTTTTGGTATTTTGTTGTGAAATATGAGGAGTAGTTATTTTTGTGTTTTACAGTAAAAGAGGTTGGGATCCAGCATTCTGTTAGTATAATAATATTGAAGTCTATTTTAAAGGAAGACAAGAGTATGTCTAGTTCGTCGTAGTTTTTGTTAAGGGATCTTATGTTTTGGTTTAATAGAGTAAGGGTGCCTGGGGTGCTAAATATTGAATCGCATAGTTTTGTATTATTGGTTGAATAATGTGAGTGAGTGCTAGTTGAGTGGATAGTATTTAGTAATTCGGCCATATTAAATTATTAGCAATGTATTTAATTTACTTTAGGTGGATAAGTCGTCTAAGTTTGTTTCCCCATTTTTTTTAGGTCATTTTCGTGTTTTATTTGGAAGATTTTATCGCCAGTTGCTTTGCGGACAAGCAATTTATTTGATTTAAACCACACGTATTGGTAGTGGGTTTCTTTAGCCGTCTGCTTAGTTTTCCACAGAAGTTCCTTAAAGTACGGTGAGAGCACCTCGCTGATGAAAATGGGAGAATTTGAGTCTATGGTTTTGGCCGCATTTTTTTTTGAGAGCATAGATTCCCTTGTTTTTTGATTATAGAAGGTGATGTGGAGTTTGTCTGGGGTGTTTTGTCTTCGATCTTGAGTCCTGGTCACCATGCGTATATCTTGTGGTTGCAAGGGCAGTCCCAGTGAGTTGGCTACTCGAAGTACTGCTTCCGAGGCTTGTTCTCCCGGCCGCAATTCCACGCCCGCCATTTCCAAGCTGTCGGAGAGCTTCACTTGCTCTAGATCTGCAAGACGGCTTTCCAGGGATGAGATTCTTGTGTTTTTTTTTTCATTCTCTTCTTTTAATAATTTTATACCTTTGAGGCCCTCCTCCAAATCTTTAAAGCGTGTGATCAGGTCATCATACTGGTTGCAAATAAAGTTAGTGCTTTTCTTAAGATCGCTGATTTCTACCTCAAACAGTTTTTTCATTTCACTTATTTTGTTGTCAAAATGTTTAGTGAGGCGATCAAATAATATATCGGCTTCTGAACCTAATGTTGAGGCCGACGGAGCAGGTGAGCTCGGCCGGCTTTTACATTTTGGGCATTTCCATGTTTGTTTATTTTTAGATGCCATTTTTTTAAAGCTGGTATCAGAGATATTTAGGCAGTTAATATGAAAGGCAATGTTGCAGATGGCGCACGTAAGTGCATGGTCATTTTTGGAGATAATGTTCAAGCAGGCTTCACAATTCATTGTAGTTCGATTTATTTTTGTCTTGCGTCTGAGTAATGGTATCCCGTTCTCTTTCTTGTTATTAATTTCAGTTGTGCACAAGGAAAAATAAATAATATAAAAATAAAAATCTTTGGCGGCAGTTGGGATCGTTCCGGGGTCCTTCGGATGTCTGGGCGAATGCAATATAGACTGGTAGCTATCCGAGCGTTCTAACCACTAGACCACGAACCGGTTACAGCTACTCGACAACTAAGAGTAATATTAACTTGCTCACTCTTGTTATTATTTGGTGAATCCGATAATGATGATTTTTTGTTTTAGGCAACAACACTTCTGTCACAACACAAAATATTAAAACACTTAAAATGAGAGTAAAACCGAATTTTTATAGTTCACTAAAGTAGAAAATTCACTTTATTGGTTTTTAGGAACACGTTTACCGGTGAATTGCTTGGATAACTGTGTATTGTATAGTTTAATTAAGGTGATTTCAGAAGAGCGAAATTTGACGTGCGGTCTGTTTGTGATCCAATTACTTTGTAGTTGAACTGATTGTTACAATGGCGACGCGAAATATGATTTATTATTCATTTTGGCAATATTTATGATTTTATCAATGGCATACTTTTTCTAATGTCAAAAAATTAACATTTTTCCGAATGGTAGAAAAAAAGATTAAAATATTTTTATAAAATATGGACGCCCGGTCATATATGACCCTATAAAATATGGTCGCCCGGTCATATAGGACCCTATAAAATAAGGACGCCCGGTCATATATGACGCTATAAAATATGGACGCCCGGTCATATATGACGCTATAAAATATGGACGCCCGGTCATATATGACGCTATAAAATATGGACGCCCGGTCATATATGACGCTATAAAATATGGACGCCCGGTCATATATGACGCTATAAAATATGGACGCCTGGTCATATATGACCCACTAAAATATGGACGCCCGGTCATATATGACCCACTAATATGTGGACGCCCGGTCATATCTGACGCTATAACATATGGACGCCCGGTCATATATGACGCTATAAAATATGGACGCCCGGTCATATATGACGCTATAAAATATGGACGCCCGGTCATATATGACGCTATAAAATATGGACGCCCGGTCATATATGACGCTATAAAATATGGACGCCTGGTCATATATGACCCACTAAAATATGGACGCCCGGTCATATATGACCCACTAAAATATGGACGCCCGGTCATATATGACGCTATAACATATGGACGCCCGGTCATATATGACGCTATAAAATATGGACGCCCGGTCATATATGACGCTATAAAATATGGACGCCCGGTCATATATGACCCACTAAAATATGGACGCCCGGTTATATATGACCCACTAAAATATGGACGCCCGGTCATATATGACGCAATAACATATGGACGCCCGGTCATATATGACGCTATAAAATATGGACGCCCGGTCATATATGACCCACTAAAATATGGACGCCCGGTCATATATGACGCTATAAAATATGGACGCCCGATCATATATGACCCACTAAAATATGGACGCCCGGTCATATATGACCCACTAAAATATGGACGCCCGGTCATATATGACGCTATAACATATGGACGCCCGGTCATATATGACGCTATAAAATATGGACGCCCGGTCATATATGACGCTATAAAATATGGACGCCCGGTCATATATGACCCACTAAAATATGGACGCCCGGTCATATATGACGCTATAACATATGGACGCCCGGTCATATATGACGCTATAAAATATGGACGCCCGGTCATATATGACGCTATAAAATATGGACGCCCGGTCATATATGACGCTATAAAATATGGACGCCCGGTCATATATGACGCTATAAAATATGGACGCCCGGTCATATATGACGCTATAAAATATGGACGCCCGGTCATATATGACCCTATAAAATATGGACACCCGGTCATATATGACCTTATAAAATATGGACGCCCGGTCATATATGACCATATAAAATATGGACACCCGGTCATATATGACCTTATAAAATATGGACGCCCGGTCATATATGACGCTATAAAATATGGACGCCCGGTCATATATGACCCTATAAAATATGGACACCCGGTCATATATGACCTTATAAAATATGGACGCCCGGTCATATATGACCATATAAAATATGGACGCCCGGTCATATATGACCCTAAAATGCTGGAGGAGTCAAACAAAACAAAAATGAATTGTTATTATTATTCTCAGTGCATAAATGAATACATGCCGCCGTTCTTGAAATATTATGTGCCGTTCAATATAGTTGCCTACCAAGCAGTTGGTTGTAACCATTTTAATTTTTTAAATTCTGATCCCGTGATTTTTCACGAGTCTAGGCTAGCATAAAGAGAGAAAAGAACTGCCAATTTATTGTAAAAGGCGTTCGATGTATTCACAAATTCTCAGGCAAAAAGACGTGTGCGAAACCGGGCGCTAAATCCTCAATAACGCCAAGTTAATAAATAATATTCTTTAAATAATAATTTAATGCGAATACCGCACAAGAGTTCTAACTGCTCCCAGCCAGTGAGACTATGGCATCCCTATATGGGGTATCTTGTAAGGAAGAAGTTAGTGGGGAGGGGAAGGAAACACGGCTAAAGCCATTTAAAGCAGAGGTTCTTTTGAATTTCCCTAAAACTATTAACGTCCCATGTGATAATCATTTATTTTTTTTCGTAAAAAGATTCCCTTCCCTTGCCTGTCCAACAACCGGGTGGCGGTATAGTTCCTCTGTCTTTACATTGTGCAGACAGGGGCACCCTTGTGAAGTATTACACCAAATGAAAATGGAGCAGGATAAGCAACGGGAGTTTCTTTCTGTAGCTGGCCCTACAGAACTGCCCCTTAAGTTCTTTGTCAGTGCTTATTCCGGTCAGTTCTTCTTGTCACATGATATCCGATTCGAAAACAAGTCGGGGAACTAGGAAAATTCGCGGCTTCCAATGTGCAATGTTTTGCTTGAATATATTAATTCTGACGAGAAAAGGAACGTAGACTCTATTTATAAACCTCAATAAACAACTTCACGAAATATAAAAATACAAATATCAAATAAGTAATTTCTCAGTCTATTATATCTGCGTTAGGTCTATTGTGTCATTTACGGAACTCCTAAATGTTGACTTGAAGTAAATGGGGGTCCACTCGTATGTACCCCCATTTGAATCTCGTGGACCCCCAAAATTTTTTCTCGCTGACATAGACCCCCAGCAAGCCGATATCGACCCCTGGGGGTCTATATAGACCACTTTGGGAACCTCTGATTTGAAGCAACGTTTGAATTCTGTGTATATTATTGTGAAACAACAAAAATTAACTTGTGCTCGCCGGAATTTGAAACCGCGTCCTTCGACTTGCTAGACGAGAGCCTCACTTACTGCTCGACCACGGAGACGACAAAGTAAATGGTTTTAAAGTCAGGGAAGCCTTAGGAAGACGTGGCACGATCGAGTGAACCATATACAGGATGTATCGGCACTAACCCGACAAACTTTAACCAGCTATTCCTTAGCACATTTGGAGTAAAAAATGTTATGGGCGCTTTGCTGTCCGGTAACATTTTTTTCCCATTAAAAACAAAAAATAAATAAAAAATCCACACTCCGTCACTGTCATTTGCATTGTTTCTCGTGTTCAGTAGCTGTTATTAGCAAGTGTGTCAAAAAGCGTCCTCACTCTTTCGTACACACTAAATAATAATAGTTAAAAATGAGACGAATGGTGCCGTGCCATTTCGTTGTGATTGTAAAAGCGCGCCAACGTAGGTACGTACGTACATTATTCAACGAAACACGAACAAAATATTGCCAGATGAGGTGATATTTCGCAAAAGCGGCGCTATAAAAATCATCCAATAAATAATAATAATAAATAGATGGGTTTTCAAACTTTGACAAAGGATAAAACATTGGTGACATGTGGTGAAAATATGAATAATAAATTTTTTATTAAAAAAAAATGTTACCAGACAGCAAAGTGACCATAACATTTTTTACTCCAAATGTGCCAAGGAATAGCTGGTTAAAGTTTGTCGGGTACGTGCCGATACACCCTGTATATAGAGTCGGGACATTTTAATAGTTATAATAACGTAAGAATATACATGAATGTGAATGAGACAAGGAGTTTGTGCCAAGACCGACTTGTTTGGATATCCATCCTGCTGGGAATCAGTTAGTTTCTTCAATAAGAAAAACAGTAATAAAACTCGTTCAAAGCCGGGTAACTAAACATATATATATATATAAACAAAATTGTAAATGTTCATTTGTTAAAAATCTCCAAAAGTTCTTCATCGATTGCTTTGAAATTTTGACACAATGTTGCATTCGAATACGCGTGTGTTTTTATATACCTATATTATATAGATGTCACATGTGACAATTAAAAACAGGATTTTATTGAAATCTGTTATGGTCTCCATTTTTCAATATTCATTCGATAACATTGAAAAGATTCAACGGAAGTTTACAAGGTTTATAAATTATAAATTGCATATTCCTATACCAAACATAAATTACAATTACCTCTTGGATAAAATGTCTCTATTGAAACATTCAGAAAGAAGATTAAGCACAGATTTAATACTGTTACAAAGAATACTACATTTTAAAATTGACTGTCCTGAATTACTTCAATGTATCAATATCCATGTTCCCAAAAAATTATGCTGACATTTCTTACCTTTTTACTTCAATAACACCGGGACACAAGCTTACCAAAATTCTCCGATTCCGAGACTTCACAGTCTTTCTGATCTGGGTGATATATTTCATTTGAAAACTAATCAGTATAAATGTTGTATATTCTATCACTTTTATTCTTCTAGACACAAATAGACCTATGTACCCATATAACTTATCCGCTTCTACTATTTTGTTTTGTTAAATCTTTTAAATTCAATTATATGCGTGAGGATTCATTTTTGCCATTATGTTTACATTCTTCTTAATTGTATTAATTTTTAAGTGTTTACTCTGATACAAAATGCTTGTATTTTTTTTAAAGAAAAGCCCAATAGGGGGGCGTGTAATAAATAAATAACATACAAGCAAAACGCGCTATTGTTGCTCTACCCGCCCAGACAGAGTGAGCCGCAGAAACGCGTGGCGGGGTACAGCAGGTCTAATAATAAAAACAATAAATCAATAAAATATCCCGATAATCTATCTCGAATTGTATATTTATTTATTTGTTCCGCAATCGCGGCCACGTGCCACGTGGTTCTGACAGCGGCTGTCAGAAAAGCGCGCGAAACCCGCCGAGAATTCTCCGGTGCGAACGTCAACCATTCCAAGCGGTAATATAATTTAAGATATACAGGGTGTATCGATATTTGTGAGCCAAATTGAATTATTTTTTTCAAAAGAACATCAACAAAAATCTGACACGGATATATGACAACTCGACCGGTGGCAATTCAACACACATTTAAAAAGTGATTTAAAATGCTGTTTATAAAATATTAATTTACATTTATCTTTTAATCCGATTCTAAACATATTTCCAATAAACCGCTGTTCTTCCCAGAAATCCCTTATAATCCCTAACGTAGAAATATGTATTTATATATACATCAGTATTGTATGTTTGTCAGTTAGTTTAATGACAACTAATTTAATTTTTAGATTTACAACCTAACGCGGGACCTATGTCAGCTTCTATGCATCAAGGCGAACCCGACAAAATACCCGAGATGTTTAAGTCTGTTGGGTTCACCTTGATACACACCCTGGATGCATCAAGGCGAACCCGACAAAATACCCGAGATGTTTAAGTTTGTCGGGTTCGCCTTGATACATACAACCTGGATGCATCAAGGCGAACCCGACAAAATACCCGAGGGGTTTAACACCACTTTTGCTCAACATCATTACATATATCTAGGGAAAAAAAAACTTCAACAGCCTACCTGAAAATATCAGAACAATAGAAAACGATAAACACCTACTAAAAACAATCAAAGAGAAGTTCAATGTAAAAATACCAAAATGAAGAAACTATCTTTGTAATTAATTATAAATTTTAATATCCATAATTACAAACACTAAATATTTTTAATCTTGATGCTCACCACTCTTCTAGACACAAGCGCCAGCTTCTGTAGAAGAGGAACATTAAAAAATCAAAAGCAGTGAAAACTAATTGTATGTTTAAGTATGTCGCGTTCACCTTGATACAAGCCCAGAATGCATCAAGGCGAACCCGACAAAATACCCGAGGGGTTTAAATCTGTCGGGTTCACCTTGATACACGCCCAGGATGCATCAAGGCGAACCCGACAAAATAACCGAGGGGATTAAATCTGACGGGTTCACCTTGATACACGCCCTGGATGCATCAAGGCGAACCCGACAAAATACCCGAGGGGTTTAACTTTGTCGGGTCCACCTTGATACATAATACACTCCGTATGCATTGTTCCTGCAAGCGACTGGCCATTCATACCAGGCAATTACTTCCCACCACGGGATAAACGTATACTAGATGGGCTCACTAAATCACCAAACTAACTTACTTTAATATGAATCCCGCGCAAGATTCACAGCTGCCCGGAACCAGTTGGCCTTTGGCATCCTCGATTCGGGTATGCTGCGAGGCGAAAGATAGTTGGAGATGAAGGAGATGGGAAATAGGAAGGTTGGGAAGTACCTGGACAGTCAGATCTAATGACCAAACACACTGAGAAAGCCATCTCAAGCATCGTCTCTATTCTGAGTGATGGTCTTTCACGAGATCCCAGTGACAATGTCATCCACGATTGGCACGTGTTGTAAGGTTTAATGGAAGGAGACGGGAAATAAGAAGGTTGGGAAGTACCTGGCTATTCAGTTCTGGTCACCAAACGCGACATTTCAAGCAAAGTTTCAATTCTGAATGGTTGGATTTTTAACATACGTTAACAAATCAACTAAATTAAGCATGCAGACATGTTATTTAGTCGATGCGAACTCGTCTGTTCTTTGTCGATCTGCAGTCGTGCTCGGGAACGATGACGAGTTAACCGAAATTTTAAAACCTTTATCGATAGATGCAAGAACGAATACACGTAAAATTGTTGAACCATTACGATAAATGCAAAATTTCAAAGTACATCAACTCTATACATCAAGTTTGTACCTATTTTTGAGCATAACATCCCGTTACTTATACGTTTCACTGCAAGTTTCCAACAATAACATCATCAGCTGTAGGCAGACTGATGGAACCTAAGCGCAAGCCAAATACTAAGTTTGGTGATCGCGCTTTCGGAGTATCTGGGCCGAAGGCTTGGAATAAACTCCCTCCGGAACTAAGATCCATAACAAGTCCAACAGAATTCAGGTCTAAACTAAAAACTTACCTTTTTAAGCTGTCATACCCTTAAATTAAATATAACATTCCTGAGAGAAAGTCCAGTTATATCTAATTATTTCCTAAATCTTGTATCTAAATTTCGCTAATAAACAATTAGTTAATGTTAATTAAGTGTTAATCTCAAGTGACCTACCAGGTAAGTATGGTACTGTATATTATCTCTATATATAGTTAGTAATAACATAGATCATTGTAAAAATGACATATAAAAAATAATTAGGTCAAACTTGTCAAAAACACTAACCACATTTTTACATAATTTTTTTACTCCAATCGTAGAAAAATAGAGAGAACTCGATATTTCGAAAACACATTCTTTTTGTTTGGGGAATTTTTAAGGCGATGCACTACGTCGTGTAATATTTTAAATTGAGCCGCTATCAATAACACACCTTACGTAGATGGCGATAAGGCTTAAATTCCCGCTTAACACCATCCACCTGTTTTGATTTATGCAAGAAAAAAACATGGCCAAAAAGTGTCTTTTATTTTATTTTGTGGATGTTCAGGCACAAATATTTAAATGTTTTTCGATCATTTTATAAATAACTTAATTTGCCACATTATACAATAAAACCATAACCCAAAATGGATTCGTAAGTAGGAGATTTTGAACTTTAAAGCTGTATTCATAGGCCTTATACATTATTTTTTTCTGGGCTTATAAAAACACTTATCCAAAAAAATACTCGATTATTTCAAAGGCCAAGATGTATTCTACTCGCAGTATTTAATTAAAGCATCTGAAACATTTCTAGGCGACCAAATTTTCAAACCAAAAACACATGATTATGCATTACTACGAAGTGCATCGTAAGAAAACTGTATCTTCACTTTTATCTCGTTCATATAATAAAAAAAAATCTAAATATTTTATCTAAAGTCAAACCGATTGTTACAATAGCAACGCGAAATATGAATTATTATTAAATTTGACTATTTTTAGGATTTTATTAATGGCATCGAGTATAAATATTCGAGGCAAACTGGAAAGAATTATTATTTCTCTTTCTAACGTCAAAAAAATTACGCATTTCCGCATCATAGAAAGAAAAAAATACTTTTATAAAATACGGACGGCCGGTCACAGGGGTTAAGGCGAAACTTAATGCTAAATCACTATTTTGATTAATCTTTATAACGAATTGGTGCACAATATGAATACCAAAAAATATGCTTTAGATAAATTGAAGGTTTTCCTATCGTTTCGCTTGAGTAGAATACAAATAAAATAATAAATTACTCAATAAAAAATATAAATGCAAACTACTAAAAAAATATTTTTTCAATAGAAAAGTGTGAACGCGTAAAGGAAACAACTTTTTAAAAATACAGTATTATAGCTAAGATTATCTGTCACAGTTTCACTTGACTAACTTTTTTGCTTTCTTATAAAATTATTTACAAAATAAATAAAATCCAGTTTTGTGTTTGAAATCGAACGTTTCTAGACTCCCTTTGTCACGCGATTTTAATGCTTATTACTTACAATATTAGGTATACCAAGAATATACACATTTTTGGCTTGTAGCTTCCTCTTAACACGGCCCTTGAGGTGATTTTGAACGAAAACGGCGCTATATAAATTAGCCATATTTTATCATCATTATTACAAGTCTTCATTTTAGAGTTGTTTAAACTTCTCATATTCTAGGACATATTTGTCGGAAGGTCGGATTATTTCTGAACGTATCCGAAAATTGAACATTATTTTTGAGTTTTATTATTTTTTAGAAACTAGGTGATGTGTTCCCGGAGTTGCACAACTTTTATCCACTTTCATTAAATATAATACGCATGTTTTATATATATAAACATTCCGGAAGAAATTCTTTAAATGATAGTGAAAACCATATCAAAATCCGTCGCATAGGTTAGAAGAACTAAGCGCACAAACAGACAGACGCGGATAGTGATTTTGTTTTGTACTCTTTAGAGATAAACATTAGCTTGAAGGGTTAAACAAAGTTTATGTAATATGTCAGGGACGTAATAAAATAATAATATTTGGATGATTTGCATAGCGCGTTTTTGTGCAAAATCACCTCAAGGGCGCTAAGTATAAGTCTAATTGTATTTACGTTATCCTACTCTCAATGGTCAAAACAAAAATAAATATTTGTAAAAAGTAGAGAAAAAATTACAAATAAATATCTTTACCAACAATTTTACAAAACTTCTGTTCAGATATCTTTTACACAAACGTCAAAACATAGTTTACAAAATCACGTATTCGATTAGAGAAAAAAAACGACAGTATATTTATGCACACACAAAAATAATTATTTTCGTTCTGAGAGTTTTTACACGAATTGTACCAAATATTCAAAAATTTATGAATTCTCACTAGCTTACAGTTTGTGTGTAAAACATAATTTACAATATCGTGGGTTGGATGTGTAAAAACCGTTGAATTAAATGGCTCAAAAAATATCCACAAACAAACAAAAATAAACAAATATCGATTATTTTTTTACGAATTTCACCAAATATTTTAGACATCTTTTAACATTAAGACTTCGCTAAAATTTTCATAATTTCAATATTGTAATACACGGAGAAAAGGACAAAAATTTCACACGAAATTAACAAAATATTCCAGACGTGTTTGTATTATTATAAAAAAATACAGTAAATAATTTTATACTTTCACGCATTTAATGTTTAAAAATCAAAGAAAATATCCAACATATTTTGAAAGATTGTTCAGAGAACTTTTTACATGAATTTACCCCATAGACATATGAATGATTTACCCGGAGAAAAGACGAGAATTTTACACGGTTGTAACTCAACATTTCAGACATGTTTGTAATTTGCATCATTATAAAAATACAGCAACTAATTTCGTAAATTCAGTTATACTACAACGCGATTTGTGTAAAAATCGACGTAAATATCCACAAATAAACTTGAATAAAAAAGACATTTTACAAGACTTTGGGACATAACTTTTATCACGAATTTACCCAAAATTTCCTAGGCCTGGTATTAATCATGGTTGCAATTAGTAAAATACAGCTTATACATATCATGCATTCAATGTGTAAAAATCGGAGAAAAAAACGTTTACATTTGGTTTTGCGTTGTCCACCTCGTCCTTGCCTCATAGTTTCGTTCCCGCGTTCATTCTTTACAATACAATAAATAATATCACAGCCAAGTTTACTTCACAAGCCGGCGAACCAACAATAACAACAAAAAAACACTATTCAAACAAACGGAACTGAACAAATTATAGATTAAAGAACAAGTACACACTTTACTAAGTAATTTGTGATAGTTTTTGAGCACTTATCCGGCACATTAGTTGCGTACGCGAGTTTAAAGTATTGCTTTGGTTAGGTTAGGTATTCACGGCGAGCACAAGCGTCCGCTCCGCGAGAGCAGTTTTTGAAACTGAAA
Organism: Hesperophylax consimilis; assembly: GCF_061612785.1. Taxonomy (NCBI): domain Eukaryota; kingdom Metazoa; phylum Arthropoda; class Insecta; order Trichoptera; family Limnephilidae; genus Hesperophylax; species Hesperophylax consimilis. The sequence goes on along the minus strand of NC_142855.1, from coordinate 14,861,158 downwards.
TTTTAAGCGTCAGTTTGGAACACTAGCGCCGCGCGCGGCCGGTTTTGTGGTCATAATCTGCTTTGCCGACTGGGCCAGCTGTTTTACCGACGGGGAAATCTTCGTTGCCGACGCGATCTGTGTTTGAAGTTCGGGCGAAACGTCACATTTACAAGACAGGGTAGTAGGACTATCCTGGCGCCAAAATTTTCAGATAGAAAATTTTTATTTTTCATGCGGTCATTTTGCAACTTGACGGGAATAACTTTGCAGGTGTTGTATTATTTTCATAGCTAGTACAATTTAACAATAATTTGTGGCCAGTCGACGAAAAGAACTTTTAAAATCATTTAGGTACGTACGGAAATACTTAAGTTTTTTTTTAAATAGATATAACATAGCTTTTTTCGATGCACAAATATAGGTTATTTTTTCACAGTTTTCTGTCAGATAAGGAAATATCTACTAAGATTTTTCTTTCAATTTGTATTATTATACTTAACATAAAATTGACCACTACAACACGGGCATGTGCCTAGTGTGGTGGCCAAAAATTTACCCGTTTACTGTAATGTATAAACTTTACTGAATAAAGAACATAAAAAAAAAGATATGGACATACATAGTTTTTTTTTCTGTCAGATGCAGAAATATATGTACATAGTTTTTCTTTCAGATATAGAAATACACAGTTTTGTATCCGATGCAGGAATGTGTGTACATAGTTTTTCTTTCAGGTATAGAAATGCACAGATTTCTGTCAGATGCAGAAATATATGTAAATAGTTTTTCTTACAGATGCAATTAAATGCACAGTTTTCTGTCAGATGCAGAAATGTGTGTACATAGTTTTTTTTTTCAGATATAAATACACAGTTTTCTGTCAGATTCAGAAATATATGCACATATTTTTTCTTTCAGATATAGAAATACACAGTTTTGTGTCAGATGCAGGAATGTGTGTACATTTTTTTTTTCAGATATAGAAATACACAGTTTTCTGTCAGATGCAGAAATATATGTACATAGTTTTTCTTACAGATATAGAAATGCACAGTTTTTTGTCAGATGCAGAAATATACGTACATAGTTTTTTCTCTCAGATAATTGATACTAAATACTTGATGACAAAGTTGTGTCATGTAAAAAGGTTAGAATAACAGAAGAGTATGTACGAGACGGTATATGAATGTGAATGAGGCAAGGAGTGTGTGGCAATATACAGTTATTCGGCGGTCCATCCTCTCTGCCTACCCCTGCGGAAACGGCGTGACGGTTAGTTAGTTTATTTCAGATATAGAAATACATGTTTATCTTTCAGGTGTAGACATACACAGTTTTCTATCTAAATTGTTTTTCTTTCAGTTATGGAAATACATTTTCATGTGTGTACAACCATGTATGACCGTATTACAAATTAATGTGGAGATCAAAGAATGCATGACTGAAGAAAGCGCAATGAACAAGACTAAGAATATGACACTTAGTTGATTTGTAAACGAAGAGCGGATAGGCGAAGAACGGAGTATAAGGAAAACACATAATATATGAAAATGGCAGACATGCCACGTTCCAATTAATCAAATAATAATTAACAGAAGGTATGATATAATATACTTCCAATATATGTCTCACGCAGCATAGAAAATACATCATCTTCCAAGCCGCGCTAAGCTCTACATTTCAACCAAGCCGAGTTTTAAACCGGGCCTAAGAAATACAATTTATTATGCATAAATTCACTTATCATATTTTGTATGTACAATGTTTAAATCTCTAAATATATCCTCTATCTGTTTGTGCGCTTAGTTCTTCTAAACTATACGACGGATTTTGATATGGTTTTCACTATCATTTAGAGAATTTCTTTCGGAAGGTTTACATATACAATACATGTTTATTATAGTTATAAAAAGTAGAGAAAATTCGAGGTTTTGTAATCAAGTTGTAAAAAAATTATTTTCGTGCGCTTACATTGCTAACGCTGGCTAAACCTTAAGAGATACATCAAAATAATGTACTACGGAATTGTACATCTTAAAAAGGACTATAAAAAAGTCCTTGATGGTATATGTCTATCTCATAAGGATAACCCAAGGCAACGCCGGGTACAAGTCTGCTAGTAGTAACTATAAAAATAAATTAAAACTTCTCAAATAAACAAACTAAATTCACCTGTTCCAAATATATACGTATGTATTAAGGGCGTCTAGTACTAGCAATCAATTGATACGATTCGGTTTATTAAATCAATTAGTTAACGTAATTAAATAATTATACAATTTGTATTACAAGGCAGTTTGACGTCACTCGGTGAGGGTTGGTAAGAAGCCGTTTATAAAAGCAAAGTATTATTATTTGCCTATTTGTTTAGGCTTCCATCCCTCCGTACTCATTACTAATTAACCCCTAAAGTGCCACCCCTAGAATCCATCGTGGATTTTCTAGTTGCTCACTCCAAATTATCTTCAAATATCCCACTTTACGTTCCAAATTATCTTCAAATATCCCACTTTATATTCCAAATTATCTTCAAATATCTCACTTTGCATTCTAAATTATCTTCAAATATCCCACTTTACATTCCAAATTCAACTGTAGGCAAACTGATAGAACCTAAGCGCAAGCCAAATACTAAGTTTAGTGATCGCGCTTTCAGAGTATCTGGGCCGAAGGCTTGGAATAAACTCCCTCCGGAACTAAGATCCATAACAAGTCCAACAGAATTCAGGTCTAAACTAAAAACATACCTTTTTAAGCTGTCATACCCTTAAATTAAATATACCATTCCTGAGATAAAGTCCACTTTATCCAATTTTACAATTATGTCCTAAATCCTGTATCTAAATTTCGCTAATAAACAATTAGATAGTGTTAATTAAGTGTTAATCTCAAGTGACCTACCAGGTAAGTATTGTACTGTATATTATCTCCATAAATAGTTAAGTAATAACATAGATCACTGTAGAAATCATAGACATATGAATATTAGTAGACCTGCCCTAAGTGATTAAAAGCGTATTATCCCCACTCCCCATACCGGTTCCATTGAGCCGGCTGGGCTCGCATATGGCCTCAAGTGAAATTTGAAAACGTGACGTCATCATTCTTGTGCGAACTATGGTCGAGGCATCATCGGTTCATTTTACGAAATAACACGGCAAAATGTTGACTTTTGATATGAAAACTTGTAAAAATAGATGTGAAAAAGAGAATAAACCCAATTGTCGTATTACATTCCATAAGTAAGCATTATTTTACTTTATTTTAAGCTTATTCACACCGTATTATATGTATCAGTTTTAGAAACATATACTATCACATCACAATGTAGCGATTCTCAAGTGTGCTCATCGTTGTTTACTGGGGTAAGTAAATTATGAGACATTTGTAAAAGTGTCTTAACTAAATACTCTGAAACTAACTACGACTCTGAAAATAGAAGCTGCCTTACTTTGCCGAATTTGGACTTCGCAAATTAGTTCATAACGTGGCGAGTAATTTGCGCTCCCATGTAAAAATGTCTTTTCATTCAAACGCAGATTTTACTTTTAAGAAGTAAATGGTGATATTATAATGCGAGATGCCTATTTACTGTCAGATTGATTTATTGACGAATCACAGTCAGCCTTACTCCCTTCGTTCTTCAACAGTTGATTTTACCCCTCGCCATTATCTTCTCGTCTATTAATTCCTATGTCTGTGGTAGAAATGTATTATAAGTTTGTACAGCGCCCTTGAGGTGATTTTGCACAAAAACTGTGCTATACAAGTCATCCAATTATTATTATTATTAAATTATCTTCAAATATCCCACTTTACATTCCAAATTATCTTCAAATATTCTACTTTACATTCAAAATTGCTTGTGGATTTTCTAGTTGCTCACCACACTTGCCTCGATTCAACATTTTGAAACATAAACAAAGTTATTTGCTGTGAACTTTTAAAACATAAAAATTAGATTCGACTGAGAATTGAATCTTCCTCCCCAGGGACTGACTAAAATGAGTGAATCGCGCTATCATTATCGCCAAATCCTAATTGGATGGTATCGAGATTTATTTCGTATATTAACTGCTGTAACTTTGTATAATGTCATCCACAGACATAAGAATATTATAGACTAGAAATTAAAGGTGAGGGGTAAAATCAACTGTTGAAGAACGAAGGGGGTAAAGCTGACTGTGATTCGTCAATAAATCAATCTGACAGTAAATAGGCATCTCGCATTATAATATCACCATTTAGTTCTTAAAAGTAAAATCTGCTTTTGAATGAATAGACATTTTTACATGGGAGCGCAAATTACTCGCCACGTTATGAACTAATTTGCGAAGTCCAAATTCGGCAAAGTAAATATCTTCTATTTTCAGAGTCGTAGTTAGTTTCAGAGTATTTAGTTAAGACACTTTTACAAATGTTTCATAATTTACTTACCCCAGTAAACAACGATGAGCACACTTGAGAATCGCTACATTGTGATGTGATAGTATATGTTTCTAAAACTGATCCATATAATACGGTGTGAATAAGCTTAAAATAAAGTAAAATAATGCTTACTTATGGAATGTAATACGACAATTGGGTTTATTCTCTTTTTCACATCTATTTTTACAAGTTTTCATATCACAAGCAACCATTTTGCCGTGTTATTTCGTAAAATGCCTCGACCATAGCTCGACGCTAGTTCGAACAAGAATGATGACGTCACATTCTCAAGATTCACGGGAAGCCATACGCGAGCCCAGCCGGCTCCAATGGAACCGGTATGGGGAGTGGGTAATAATACGCTTTTAATCACTTAGGGCAGGTCTACTAATATTCATATGTCTATGATGTCATCCAATTTCAGTGAGTGATTTGATTGAATGGATTGACATCGACAACGAGTCTATCTGCCGACTTTCAGCTCCATCGGTTGTCGGAAAGAGGGTTAATTTCCACTTCAAAGATTTAATTTTATGTATGTATTCAAGAAAACAAAATCTAAATTAAAATATGTTATATCTTTTTTTGAATTATCCATCAATATTACCCATCAATGCAATACAGGGTGTCCGGGGGTAAAGTGCACTAGCTTTGGAAGTACACCCTGTATATCATTGAACATGAAGATAATGCTAACAAATCTAAACTAAACATGTAACAAGAGATCCTGGGTTCAATTCCTACTAGTTGTGACCGTTCTCTTTTTATTTTTCTGTGTCTTGTTCTATTTCACGTTTATCTTCTCCTTCAATGATAAAACAGATGAATATAAAATGTTCCCGGCATACTAAAATATATTTAATTCCCTTGGCAAGGAAGTAACGTATCTTGATATCATTCTAACTTGTTGTTTCGTCACTCGCAAACATGTTTATTTTACCTGTGAAAAATATAATTAAAGTACTTCTACTAGTGCGTCCCCGACTATTTTTACCATTACCTCGCGCACCTTGACTCCTGACAAACATTTCTTTGTAAGTGTTGCTTACAATTATTTTATAATTTCTGCCTGATCACGCCATCCTGGGGTATCTTTATTTTTAATACTGGCATAAGAGTAGCATCTGTTTCCAGCCGAATGGAGCCAATGAGACCCCAATTGGGGTATGTTGTGAGGCTGTAGGTAGTGGGTAAGTGAAGGAAATGGGGAAGATGAAGGTGTTGGCCTGGCCATTCAAATCTGGTCACCAAACACGGTTAAAGCCATTTGAGCAACATTTCAATTCCCCCACTTGTTCCTCCGTCAGAGCGGCAAATAATCTCAAAATCTGCTTGAAATGTCTTTAGCCGTGTTTAGTGACCGGATCTGAATATGCACGCACTTCCCAACCTTCCCCCTTCGTCTCCTTCAATCGAGGATACCATAGTCCCATTAGCTCCGGGAAGCTGGGACTTATATAACATACAAAATCACTCCAATACGTAACCATCTAAGAGTCCCTTTCTTAAATATCTCCTTGGAACGTTTCGTGACTTTTTCCTCCTTAGGGTGTCCGGAAATCAAAAATTTTGAACACAGGTTTCTCATAAACCTCTGGAAAACCGTGAGATTAAAAACAAATGGTGATTTAGTCCGTATTGCAAATATCTTTTGGCGTTTTCTCACATTTGCGTACTGCGTACCCTTTCGGAGTCACCGTGTCTGGTATAATAAAGTATATAGTTGGTAAGTAGAGAGTGCAGCGCCTTGCATTCGCATAGTTATTTGGAGAATGCTTGCGAATAGCTATCATATAACTATAATTATGTTAGTGTATCATTTATAATGCAAACCGAACGTCGCTTGGTTTGGTGCATTTAGGTCTGAACCAAATTACGAACAGCTTGTAAATATTGAGGATTTTAAAAATAAGTTGCTTGGAGTATGAGTGGGATATTTGAGGGTAATTTAAAATATAAGTGGGATATTTGGAAGCAATTTGGAATAGAGTGGGATATTTGAGGATAATTTACAATATTAGTGAGATATTCGGAGGCAATTCGGAATAGAGTGGGATATTTGAGGATAATTTAGAATATAAGTGGGATATTCGGAGGCAATTCGGAATAGAGTGGGATATTTGAGGATAATTTAGAATATAAGTGGGATATTCGGAAGCAATTCGGAATAGAGTGGGATATTTGAGGATAATTTAGAATATAAGTAGGATTTTCTGAATAGAGTTGGATATTTGAAGATAATTTGAAATGTAAAGTGGGATTTTCGGAGGCAATTCGGAATAAAGAGGGATATTTGAGGATAATTTAGAATATAAGTAGGATTTTCGGAATATAGTGGGATATTTGAAGATAATTTGGAATGTAAAATGGGATATTTGACGATAATTTGAAATGACAAGTGGGATATTTGAAGATAATTTGGAATGTAAAGTGGGATATTTGAGATAATTTGTAACGTAAAGTGGGATATTGGAAGATAATTTGGAATGTAAAGTGGGATATTTGAAGATAATTTGCAATGTCAAGAGGGATATTTGAAGATAATTTGGGATGTAAAGTGGGATATTTGAAGATAATTTGGAATGTAAAGTGGGATATTTGAAGATAATTTGGAATGTAAAGTGGGATATTTCAAGATAATTTAGAATATACGCGGGATATTCAGAATAGAGTGGGATATTTGAAGATAATTTGGAATGTTAAGTGGGATATTTGAAGATAATTTAAAATGTAAAGTGGGATATTTGAAGATAATTTGGAATGTAAAGTGGGATATTTCAAGATAATTTAGAATATACGTGGGATATTCAGAATAGAGTGGGATATTTGGAATGAGGAGTGGGATATTTGAAGATAATTTGAATTGTAAAGTGGGATATTTCAGGATAATTTAGAATATAAGCGGGATATTCAGAATAGAGTGGGATATTTGCAATGAAAAGTGGGATATTTGAAGATAATTTGGAATGTAAAGTGGGTATTTAGCCAACGTTTCGGACAGCATTGCAGTGTCCATCATAAGGGCAGAGGTGTCCTGCCTGATGATGGACACTGCAATGCTGTCCGAAACGTTGGCTAAAGTAGGAGTTAGCGCGACACGGCATAACACCCCAAAAACAAATAACAAAAAAAAAAATGAATATTTTTATTTAGATGTGTGGAATATTTATGTTTGTAACATGATTAAGATCTTTTTAGAAGTTTCTTTTGAAAAGCAAACTGCGATATTTAAAAAAAAAACGTCGGTAAAATAGTATCATACCGAATATTGCAAGAATTCCGACCTGGCAGGAACCATGGAACCACGGCATCCTCCATCAGTCGGAGTACCAGCCCATTCACCTCTAAAGCCACTTCAATGTCTACCGCATAATGCACAAAACCCAAGACGTTTTGAAAATGTAGAGTAAGTAACAACGCTGAAGAAAGTTCGTCAACAAACGCGATATACTTTACAACTTTACTATTTGGGGCGCGACACAGTTCTTTGGTCCGTCGAACCTACTCTACTATCACTGTCACTCGTTGCTACTAAAACGTCTTTAATTTTAAGAAATTCGCGAAGTACGATTATTGTCTTCAAGCCGATCGACGATTTAAAAAATACGTATCACTAAGATTGTTATTAATTTATTATTAATTTTGTTTATAAAGCTTTATAATAATTAAATTCGCTATTAAAAAAATCAACACGAAAAAACAAAGATTTTGTTTACTGTAATAAACTTATTTTTATTAATGGATGTATTTAAAAAAAATTAAAAATGGTTTGAATGAGGATCGAACCTCCCTCCCCATGGACTGAAATCAACTGCTCTAACAACTCAGCCTAATCCCAATTGGGTAGGACCGACATATGTTTCATAAATTAACTGCTGTAATGTCATCCCATTTCATAGAAATGCGTATATCTCCGCGTGTATATGCGTGAATACCACCAAAATTGGCAAGAATGCATTGTCATCGACAACGAGTCTATCTGAGAAGTTTCAGCTCAATCGGACGTCGGGAAGTGGGTTATTTACCGCTTTAAAGATTTGCTTCATTCAAGAAAACAAAAAAGTATTTCAAATAGATAAATGTACGTTTATGTAGTGTTTCTAAAACCTACATAAATATTAAATATTTATAGATAGGTATAACGTAATTATTATAATTTTCTGTTTTAATGTGAATACCGCACAAGAGTCCCAACTGCTCCCAATAGTCTGGAGCCAGTGAGACTATGGCATCCCCAGTTGTGGTATGTTGCGAGGCTGAAGTTAGTGAGAAAGGGAAGAGATAAGGTAAGAGGAATTCTATTCAGATCTCGTCACCCAAACACGGCTAAAGCCATTTCAAGCGACGTTTCAATTCTGAATGGTGGTCTTACACAAGGGCGATACTGAGAGTATATTCCACTCTGAAACATGCCGCAAATACATTATTTAAAATGAATAAATTTTTTAAATAACACAAATTAGTCAAATAAAATTTAACCCGCGACCTCCGGCTTGCTAATCGAGAGCCTTACCCCTCGACCACGGAGGCAGTAAAATGTATTGTTATTAACCTGTAAAAGTTCATAAATAAAATGTTTAAGGCGATGCACTACGTAGTAATGCAAAATCATGTGTTTTTGGTTTGAAAATTTGGTCGCCTAGAAATGTTTCAGATGCTTTAATTAAATACTGCGAGTAGAATACATCTTGGCCTTTGAAATAATCGAGTATTTTTTAGATAAGTCTTTTTATAAGCCCAGAAAAAAATAATGTAAAGGCCTATGAAAACTGCTTTAAAGTTCAAAATCTCCTACTTACGAACCCATTTTCGGTTATGATTTTATTGTATAATGTGGCAAATTAAGTTATTTATAAAATTATCGGAAAACATTTAAATATTTATGCCTGAACAACCACAAAATAAAATAAAAGGCACTTTTTGGCCATGTTTTTTTCTTGCCTAAATCAAAACAGCTGGATGGTGTTAAGCGGGAATTTAAACCTTATCGCCATCTACGTAAGGAGTGTTATTGATGGCGGCTCGATTCAAAATATTACACGACTATGGCATCGCCTTAAAGAGATACTTGTATATTGTATGTATCTAAATAGTTCGTTCTCTTATTTTACTGCTCAGACTCGTGGTTCGGAGACTAACTAACAGATAAGTAGCCAGAGATGATTGACCAAGTCTTCATAGTCACAACACCGTCTTAGCACACACTTCTTGCTTTATTCACATTCATTCGTGGTTTACCGGAGTTATGACTTAGTCCCTGATGCCTTAGTTTTACTGGCTACAGACCTAGAATCTATTACCCCTGGTACAGATAACATTTGTAGAGATTCAGCCCTACTTGTTGATCAAATTTGAATAGCTAGATCCTTCCACCTCCCTCTATGCATCTCCTACCCCACCCGGCTACCTAACTTCTACCTAACGACACACCCCAATTGGGGATGCCTTAGTCTCACTGTCTCCAACAATTTAGGAGCAGTGCGGTGCCAAAAAAAAAGAGAAAAAAGCGGTTTGTTTTCATGCATTATCATGGGATTTGTTAACGTTCCTGTCAGTCTATCCTCTCTGTGTTTTCAAGGATAATTATTGACACACTTATAATGATTCTGTTGTACAAAAGCCGTGTTTAGCATTTGAGTGGTGATGTTTATACAATAACGCTATTTTCGAACGATATCGCTCCACCACGATCTCTGCGGTACGCCGCAAAAAACATTTATAAAAATCGACACTAGCATGTCGGTGAATCGACATAGATTGATAG